>NC_135411.1:68673766-68931266 GCF_051991245.1 Festucalex cinctus
TGCTGATATTTGGCATTTTGACAAACATTGGCACCGGCCTTTTTTCAGACTCTGAAGGCCAGTATAGCTGGTATCCCACTGAGCGGGGAATGCTTGCAAACGTAGCAAAATTTGGGTTTTCATCAGGATTTGTAAGATTTTCACAGACAGATTTTACTTGTCGAAAAGCAATTTTGAACATGCTCAGACAATTTTTCACTGTCTGCAAAGATCTTTTGAAACCTTTTACGAACCCTGACGAAATTCCAAAATTAGCTACATTCACATACATTTGTTGCTAAGTGAGATACAGTAACTTTTCATTTAAACATTATCATTATTTTTTTTATGTTTTTATTTTTATTTTTTATTTTTTTAATTTGTACTTTAATTTATAAAAGATGATGCTGACACTGGAAACAACCTACACTTTTTATTAGTGCTGTCAAACGATTAAAAATTTTAATCTGATTAATCACACTTTTATTAATCAGCTGTAGCGATAATTGGGTCGTCTTTTGGACGAATTAATAATCTGGACGTTACAGAGGTAAATTGTATTTACCTCAATAACCTCTGGGGCACCACGTTTGTTTTGCTTTGTATTAACAGGAGCAAACAACGACCAAAATCCTTCTTTTATCAGTCATTGATAATCTAAAGTCGCCACACTCGATATTCAGTGGTTCGTTGTACTAACAAAAGAATAATAATCCACTCGGAAACACAGATGACTTAGGCGGAATAAAGTTTATAAAACATGCATTTATTCACGATTGCTACACTACAGAATCAAAATACTGCCTATCTAACTATTCTACCGTCAGAAGAAAAGAAATAAAATAAAGCGAATGAAAATAAGGAAGGAATGCGAATGAATAAAGAAACAGGGAAAAGAGAAAATTTGACCTGCCAGATTTGTGATGTTTCAAACGTAAGTGGCACACAGTGGATACGCCGAGGTAGAAATCAAGCGCACTTACGAGCCCTGGAGTTGCGTAGCAACGAACAGAAGTGGCGGCCTTTTTGACAAGGGGGAAAAAAGAGTCAATGTTCGTTGAAAAATGCAAGGAAAAAAAAAGGTTTATTCCACAGGTTAGCGAGGGAGCCGCGCCAGGGGCCTGACGTAGTTGCGCGGCTCGTCCCTTGATTGGTTGGTCGACTTGGCGAGGTTGGTTCTGCTGGGCAGCTGTCCGAGCTCAGGTGTTGCAGCTCGGTCAGTACGCGCCTGCGTACGGGGAAGGCCAGCCGTTGGAGGTGAGCTAGCACCGCGGCGGGGCACCACCGACTAGCAGTTGAGGTGCTGAGCGGCTGAGGTGCGCAACCTTGAGTCCGGGGTACGTTGCAAGTGTACCCCGGGGCCGCGAAGGTCGGGCGGGTAAGCACCGATAGTGGAACAAAAAAAAATAAACAAAAAAAACCAAAAGAGTCTTTAGTCAGCGTTGCAGTTTGCACTTGCTTTGGCGTGGCGTGGCGCGAGGATCCGATCTCGTTAACGGATCCTGCCAGGAAAGAAAAAGCCACGTGGTTTGCAAGTTTCTTAGACAAAAGAGTTCGAGCAGCCTGGCTGGCCCACTTGCAAGTCGGGCCAGAGTTTTTTTGGAAGAGGCTTGTGAGAGCAGGAACAGGCAAGAGAGCAGGAGGGCAAAAAAAGAAGAGAGAAGAGAACGGGCAGTGGTCTGCTCGTGTTTTTATAGTCTCTGGGTGGGGCGAGCAGGTGAAGGCACACCCTTCTGTTCGCTCGCGCAGACTCTCAGAGGAAAATTATTAAAAAGATTAATAATTTGGCATTAAATTTGGTCAGTCTGGCAAATCAGTTTTCCCACACAACCCGTTTAACACACATTGTAATTAATGCATCATAAACTAACTTGTGAGGTAACTTCTACTTGTCTAATCTGACTGAACTGAGAGACATTGATTATCTTTCATTCTTTATGGAGTACACATGAAATAGGATGTTCATACACACAAAGATATAACATGAATCATTCGTAGTTCAGTTGTCTGTCAAGAATTATCATGATATAAATGTGTAAAATGCGGTTACTTATGTGAATTGTCACTAAGGATAGTTCCAAGTTTCGCCACTTGGAGGTGTTGTTGCTCCATCTAGACGTTCCAGGAAGGGCGAGGCGCCAGAGTATCCTTTTGTGATTGGTAAGAAGTCATGAACATTCCTTTGATCGGTCATTTGTGTATTCCAAACCATTGGAGCCATTTGTTCGGGCTCCGAGCAGACTGCTGGAAATACACTCCTTTGGCAGACGCATAAATTCCTTTGTCACCTGGTCAGCGGCTTCAAAAGAGTTTTGTTGGTGGCAAGGACCACCTGTAGAGCTGACCAGGCTGGATCCTGTCTGGGCATTGGCATATTCATGCACTGCAGAGAATTTGCTTCAAGAGAAGCAAACAAAAAAAAAATTAGAGGGTGGAATGGACCTAGGCAATAGTTGTTACACAGATAAATTACTTGTGTATTCTCCTAATATAAAATAAATACAAAATACCGTAGTATTTTGACATTAACGAATTTTATGATCTGAATGTCATTTGCAAACATTGATTAAATGCATGTACGTCAGGGGTGTCAAACATAAGGCCCGCGGGCCGGATCAGGCCCGCAAAGGGGTTTAATCCGGCCCGCGAGATGATTTTGTAAAGCTTGAAAAAAAAAAAAATAGTAATGTTGGATTAATTAATCAGCCGGCCACAATCAAAATATATAAAATTTGTAATTTCACAAGCAGTCCTCAGATGAGCAATGCAACTTGTACAGGGGAATCGTCCAGGATGTCATTATTTTACACACAACTTAAAGGTACAGTTTGTTTAATTACTATTATTATTATTATTATTATTATTTTTTTATTTTTTTTTTATTATTATTTTTTTTTAATCATAGACCAACAAACGTGTTAAATACGACACAAATTCAATTACTCGTAACACAAATAGATATGACAAGGATTAGCATCTTTATAATGTAATATAATATAATAATAATATAATAATAATATAATAGAATGTAATATAATGTTATAATAAAACAACTGCGCTACGCAATGCATTCTGGGAACAATATATATGCAACGCATGTGATTTAACACGTCCAGAACTCAGCGTTGCCGCGTTCCATTTGCATTTATATATATATATATATATATATATATATAGATATATATATATATTTTTTTTTTTTTTGGAACAATATCATGACAGTTGAGCTCCGTAATTTAGGGCTGGCCCACAAATAGCAAAAATCTGCGTATAATTTACGGCACCCGTTTTTAAGTTATATACCGTTATTTGACCGATGCGGCCCACTTGGTAATATATTTTCCTCCATGCGGCCCCTGAGCTAACATGAGTTTGACACCCCTGATGTACGCAATTGCATGCATGCGTGTATTGCTCAAAACGTAACAGCATCATATCAATTGGTTGCAATTCAGCAATTATTAATTAATGAATTAAATTCAAATTACTTTTGTTTTATCTAAAGTCGGGGTGTTTTTTAAAGCAAAATTTACCACCAAGCACACCAATTGGAGTCACCCCGCTCATCTTGGAACAACAGGCGTAGGAAATGCTGTGCATTGACCTAATCACTGACCTGCGCAGCCTTCAATGTAACCATCCACGGTTACATTCAAGGCTCAAGCGCGGTCAGAAAAAAAATAGTGTGATTAATCTGCGTTAATATGTGATTAATGCGTCATTTTTTTGTGATTAATTAATCTATTAACGCTTTAACTTTGACAGCCCTACTTTTTATTAAAAAAAAAATCTAAAAAAAAAAAAAAAAGAAATTAAGAAATTATGTTAAAATTATGCAAAATTATTTACAGTAGCAAATTTTAGGGAATCATTTACTTGCTTAATTTTTAATTTAGCGTTAACACATCCTGATGACCCTGGAAGCTCCCTTCAATATTTTATTTTTTATTTTTAAACAAAGATGTCTAATGCTTATATGTTTAAAATTAAAAGAAAAACCTTCAAAGCATTGAAAATTTGAAATGTTTTAACAAACATGCTTAATGGCGTTTAAACAAAGTTAATTTGTAAAATTTTGACAAATATTTTCTCTTTTACCGCAAATGAATATCGGCTTGAAATATCTATCAGCGCTGAGGAAACCATATCGGTCTATCGCTAGTATAGACACTGAAGTCTCCAACTGCCTAGACTTGATGACAACCCCATCTATCATCCTCATAACAAAATAAAGAGTCAAGTGTTTTCTTTCCACAGGAGGAAGATTTTGAAGATATGATTCACTTGGCCGAAACCATGGAGGCCCAGCATGGTCACATGTTTGACAAGGTGATCGTTAACGGAGACATCGCCATGGCCTTCAGAGAACTGAAGGCATACCTGCAGCGGCTTCAGGAGGCAGAAGTCCGCTGGATTCCTGCAGAGTGGCTTCGCTCTTCGCCAACGAAGGCGAGGAGGAGTTGTGGCCTTTTGGCCGGCTGGATTTGAACTCTCGGTCACTGGGGAATGTGGGGGTGTCATATTGCACACCGCCACTTCGAAAGTCGTGCTACAATTTCTGCTTGTAGTTTTATGTCTTATTAGGGCCCGAGCAGCGGCGGTGGCGGTGCCGCTGCGAGGCCCTATTGTTTTTCAAGGAATTCTTATTAGGGCCCGACCAGCGGCGGCACCGGCGGCGGTGTCGCTGCGAGGCCCTATTGTTTTTGTAGGAATTCTTATTAGGGCCCGAGCAGCGACCGCTGCGAGGTCCCTATTGTTTTTGTAAAAATTATTATTATTATTAGGGCCCGAGCAGCGACCGCTGCGAGGTCCCTATTGTTTTTGTAAAAAGTATTATTATTATTATTATTATTATTATTATTATTATTATTATTAGGGCCCGAGCAGCGGCAGCGGCGGTGGCACTGCGAGTCCCTATTGTTTTTGAATGAATTCTTATTATTAGGGCCCGAGCAGCGGCAGTGGCGGTGCCGCTGCGAGGCCCTATTGTTTTTGTAGGAATTCTTCTTATTAGGGCCCGAGCAGCGGCAGCGGCGGTGCCGCTGCGAGGCCCTATTGTTCCTGAAGGAATTCTTATTAGGGCCCGAGCAGCGACCGCTGCGAGGTCCCTATTGTTCCTGAAGGAATTCTTATTAGGGCCCGAGCAGCGGCGGCGGCGGTGCCGCTGCGAGGCCCTATTGTTTTTGTAGGAATTCTTCTTATTAGGGCCCGAGCAGCGACCGCTGCGAGGTCCCTATTGTTCCTGAAGGAATTCTTCTTCTTCTTCTTCTTCTTTTTCTTTGTTATTATTCTTTTCCGCAAACAACCACATTTTTGAGGCACTAAACATGAACGAAAACTCACCAAACTTTACACGCAGATCGGGCCTGGCAAAAAATGTGATATTTTAAAGTCGCCATACATGATAACAGAAAAATGGCTCTGTAGCACCACCTACATAGGTTTAACGGATCCCTGTCCCGCTACGATTGTCCTATGGCTCCGAAAATTGTGTGGCACCTGTAGCACATCCAGATGAACAAAAACCTCTTTGATATGTGTACCCTAAAATAGACAGGAAGTGAGGTATGAGTATTTAAATGTCCAATTTTGGCCCATTTTTGCACATTTACAGGGGTCATACTTTTGCCCGCTTCTCCTACACGGTTAACCCGATTGACTTAAAACTTGGGCTGTACCATCTCAACACCTGGGACAACATCATGGTAAAAAAATCTAAAGTTTTTGACATACTATATGACGGTGGCGGGGCATCAAATTTACAGTTTCAAAATTCTTACTTAACGAAGCATTGCCGGTGGTATGTTTATCTAGAGCTACGAAAATTGGTACACATATGTAACAGACTATGATCTACAAAAAAGCCTGTTGGTGCCATATGCTAAACCTAACAGGAAGTCCGCCAGAGGCGAGGCATCAAATTTTGTGTTTCAAAATTCTTACTTAATGAAGCATTCCCGGCTGTACATTTCACCTAGAGTTACCAAAATTACCAAAAAAGACATATGTGACAGCCCTCAAGGTACAAAAAACTCTTTTTGAACCATATGCTAAACCGAACAGGAAGTCTGCCATTTTGATTTACTTTGGAACGTGTTGCCATTTTTTGGGCCATTTCATAGGGGTCTTATTTTAACGAACTCCTCCTACAGAGTTTATCCGATCATCTCCAAACTTGGTGTGATTCATCTTAAGATGTTGAAGATGAAAAGTTATTGAAAGCTTTTTATTTCATCGCACGCTGTTGCCGTGGCATGCACAGTTTGCAAAGGAAAAAATTCCTTCTTAATGAAGCATTCCCAGTTGTACGAAGCAGCTAGAGCTACGAAAATTTGGAGACAAATGTAACAGCCCACGATGTACAAAAAAATCTCTTGGTGCCATGTGCTAAACCCAACAGGAAGTCCGCCATTTTGATTTACGTTGGGATTTGTAGCGATTTTTTGTGGCCTTTTTTAGGGGTCATACTTTAACGAATTCCTCCTACAAAATTTATCCGACTGTCTTCAAACTTAGTGTGCTTCATCTTAAGATGTTTAAGATGCAAAGTTATCGAAAGTGTTTTATTTTGTCGCACGCCGTTGCCATAGCGGTGCATTGTTTGCCAAGTAAAATGCTGCTTTTTTTTTTTTTTTGTCTAAACATGCGAAAACTCATGAAACTTTGCACACACATCAAACTTGCCATAAAAAAATAACATTTTTGAGAGTTTTTCCGCAATTTTCAATAAATGGCTCAATAGCGCCATCTCGATATTTTTATGAAGCTTTTGGAAATGTATGATTCAGCTAGATGTGAAAAAATTTGGATACCTATCAGCCTAAGACTTACAAAAAAGTTTCTAAAGCCATATGCTAAACCAAACAGGAAGTCTGCCATTTTGATTAACTTTGGTATTTGTTGCCATTTTTGGGGCCTTTTATAGGCATCATATATTCTTTGGCGCGTTTCATCTTAAGATATTTAAGATGAAAAGTTATTGAAATTTTTTATTTTGTCGCACGCCTTTGCTGTAGCGATGCATTGTTTGCAAATAATTTTTTTTTATATATGATTCAGCTAGATGTGTGAATATTGGGAGGCATACCTATCAGCCGAATACCTAGACAAAGTATTCCATAGCAATGTGAACAAACACAAACACATGGCAAAAACATTTACAATTTAGACGGTTTCTTATGAAACAGTACCCTAACGTGCCAGTACCCGACGTGCAAATACCCCAACGTGGCACGGGTTGCGAGGGCCCTTTATAGCTGCTCGCAGCTCTAGTTAGGGCCCGAGCAGCGGCGGTGCCGCCGCGAGGCCCTATTGTTTTTGTAGGAATTCTTCTTATTAGGGCCCGAGCAGCGACCGCTGCGAGGTCCCTATTGTTTTTGTAAAAATTATTATTATTATTATTATTATTATTATTATTATTAGGGCCCGAGCAGCGACCGCTGCGAGGTCCCTATTGTTTTTGTAAAAATTCTTCTTCTTCTTCTTCTTCTTCTTCTTCTTCTTCTTTATTCTCCGCAAACGATCCCGATTTTGGGTACCTAAACATTCACGAAAACTCACCGAACTTTGCACACTCCTCAGGCCCGGCGAAAAATTTGATATTATGAAGTCGTCATAACAACGCGACTCTATAGCGCCCCCTAGCGTAGAAAAATAAAAACCAAGCCCGGCACATTTGAGCTAGAGCAACGAAAATTGGCAGGCACGTGTAGCACCCCGAGCTGCACAAAAAAGTCTATTGGGACCATGTAGCTAAAATGTACAGGAAATGAGCTATGAATTTTTTAATGTCCAATTTTGGCCTATTTTGGCACATTCACTGTGGTCATGCTTTTTCCCCCTCTGCAAACATTTTTCATCCATTTAACTTCAAACTTGGCATTTATCATCTCAAGACGTGAGAGAACAACTGGGCAAAATGTCTTGCCTTTTCGAAATACTATATGATGGGGGCGGGGCATCAAATATTGCCTTTAAAATTTCATTTGTCCAGAAAGAGCAAATGCTTAATAACTCCCATGTTCAAGCTCCAAAAAATTTCAAACTTCTCAGGCAATGTAATAGTCACGGCCTGAAAACATCTATATGATAAAATTCAGTTATACATTTAGCGCCACCTAGTGGTAACAATAAATGTCATACTTTACGTTTTTAGCTACTGCGCTGAGCTCGTTGAAGAGATACAGTTGAAAATTGGTCAGAAAAGCCTTAAGATGTTGATCATGCCCCACACCGAATATTGTAACTTTTCGCCAAAGGGCGTGGCCGCTACGGTGCCGCAAAGTCTGAAGATTTTTCGTGACAATAAAAGCTGCATTAACTTGACCGAGATGATCCTATCTTCTCAAAATTTCACACATTTGATGAGAGTCCAGCCCTAAAGACATCTATTAACTTATATTTCATCTTACTGATAGCGCCACCTAGTGGTAATTTTTTTTCTTACGAATTTTCTTCTACGTTTTTCTCCAAACACGTTAACTGGACCTACCTCATATTTGCTCAGATGAGGGATTCGGCCTTCATGATGTCACAACACGAAGTTTGTGAGTTTTCGCGAATCGCTGTGGGCGTGGCTAAGCACTGTTTGCCAAGAAAACAACACCAGTTTTGAGGGTCTAAACATGCGCAGAAACTCATGAAATTTGGCACACACATCTGGCCTGGTAAAATGAACAATATTTTATTGTTGATTGTGCTATTTTTACAAAAATGACTCAATAGCGCCCCCTAGGAATTTTTAATGAAGCAGCCCCGGTTGTACGTTTAAGCAAGATCTACGAAAATTTTTAGGTGTATGAGGGAGCCCAAGACCTACAAAAAGGTCTCTTGGACCCATATGCTAAAATGAACAGGAAGTGAGCTACGAATTTTTGAATGTCCCATTTTTGACGATTTTTGCACATTCACAGGGGGCAGACTTTTGCCCACTTCTCCTACACGTTTCATCTGACTGAGTTAAGACTTGACCTGGACCATGTCAAGACCTGAGCCAACGACAGGGGGAAAAATCTTGACTTTTCGAAATACTATATGATGAAGGCGGGACATCAAAATTTGTGTTTCGCACTGAAAAAGGATATGCTTAATAACTCCCCGGTACATGCTCCAAAAAAATCCCAAACTTGACATGTATGTTTATCGTCAAGGCCTGAAGCTATCTCTATGACAACATTCAGTTATATATGCAGCGTCACCTAGCCCTTGAGGCATAAAAAAAAAATACCCCACATACGGTATTTTGTACAAAAAATGTAAACTCATTCTAAGTGTGATAACTAAGTCATTTATGAATATTCTTTTAGTTTCCACCACTCAAAATGTTCACTGGCATCAGACTTATCCAAACATATATATTTTTTTATTTATTTTTGATAGCCTCTGTGGACATTAAAAGCAATATCGTGAATGAAGGATATGCATAATAACTCCACGGTACATGCTCCAAAAAAAATCCCACACTTGACATGTATGCTTATAATCAAGGCCTGAAGGTATCTCTATGACAACATTCAGTTATAAATACAGCGCCACCTAGCCCTTGAGGCATAATATATCTAAAAAAAAACACACACATTCGGTATTTTGTACAAAAAATGTAAACTCATTCTAAGTGTGATAACTAAGTCATTTATGAATATTCTTTTAGTTTCCACCACTCAAATTGTTCACTGGCTTCACACCGATCCAAACGTATGTACGTTTCCATTTTGTTTTATTCATTTTTGATTGCCCCTTTGGACAATAAAAGTAACATTGTGCAATGAGTACAACGAGCGATGATGTATATATACACTTTTACAAAAAATACCAATCAGGGCAACTCATTGCCTAAAAATAAATAAGGACGCAGATTTTTGCAGGTCTTAACAATCACCAAAACCCGTTGAGCTTGACACACACTGGCAAATAAAATATTCTACATGTAAACGTTTATTATGCCATTTTCAAAGAAATTTTGCTTCCAATATGCCAGTACCCCAACGTGCCAGTACCCTAATGTGCCAGTACCCTAATGTGCAAGTACCCCAACGTGCAAGGACCCCAACGTGGCCCGGGCTGCGAGGGCCCTTTATAGCTGCTCGCAGCTCTAGTTAGGGCCCGAGCAGCGACCGCTGCGAGGTCCCTATTGTTTTTCGTTCGAATTATTATTATTATTATTATTATTATTATTATTTTTATTATTATTATTATTATTATTATTATTATTATTATTATTATTATTATTCTCCGTAAACGATCGCATTTTTGAGGACCTAAACATTCACGAAAACTCACCAAACTTTGCACACTCCTCAGGCCCAGCGAAAAATTTTATATTATGAAGTCGTCATAACAACGCGACTCTATAGCGCCCCCTAGCGTAGAAAAATAAAAACCAAGCCTGGCACGTTTGAGCTAGAGCAACGAAAATTGGCAGGCACGTGTAGCACCCCGAGACGCACAAAAAAGTCTATTGGGACCATGTAGCTAAAATGTACAGGAAATGAGCTATGAATTTTTTTATGTCCAATTCTGGCCTATTTTGGCATATTCACTGTGGTCATGCTTTTTCCCCCTCTGCAAACATTTTTCATCCACTTCATATCAAACTTGGCATTTATCATCTCAAGACCTGAGAGAACAACTGGGCAAAAAGTCTTGCCTTTTAGAAATACTATATGATGGGGGCGGGGCATCAAATATTGTCTTTAAAATTTCATTTGTCCAGAAAGAGCAAATGCTTAATAACTCCCATGTTCAAGCTCCAAAAAATCTCAAACTTCTCAGGCAACGTAATAGTCACGGCCTGAAAACATCTATATGATAAAATTCAGTTATACATATAGCACCACCTAGTGGTAACAATAAATGTCATACTTTACGTTTTTAGCTACTGCGCTGAGCTCGTTGAAGGGATCCAGTTGAAAGTTGGTCAGAAAATCCTTAAGATGTTGATCATGCCCCACACCGAATATTGTAACTTTTCGCCAAAGGGCGTGGCCGCTACGGTGACGCAAAGTCTGAAGATTTATTGTGACAATAAAAGCTGCATTAACTTGACCGAGATGATCCTATCTTCTCAAAATTTCACACATTTGATGAGAGTCCAGCCCTAAAGACATCTACGAACTTATATTTCATCTTACTGATAGCGCCACCTAGTGGCAATTTTTTTTCTTACGAATTTTCTTGTACATTTTTCTCCAAACACGTTAACTGGACCAACCTCATATTTGCTCAGATGAGGGTTTCGGCCTTCATGATGTCACAACACGAAGTTTGTGAGTTTTCGCGAATCACTGTGGGCGTGGCTAAGCACTGTTCGCCAAGAAAACAACGCCAGTTTTGATGGTCTAAACATGCGCAGAAACTCATGAAACTTGGCACACACATCTGGCCTGGCAAAATGAGCAATATTTTATCATGTATTGTCCTATTTTTACAAAAATGACTCAATAGCGCCCCCTAGAAATTTTTAACGAAGCAGCCCCGATTGTACGTTTAAGCAAGATCTACGAAAATTTTTAGGTGTATGAGGGAGCCAAAGACCTACAAAAAAGTCTCTTGGACCCATATGCTAAAATGAACAGGAAGTGAGCTACGAATTTTTGAATGTCCCATTTTTGACGATTTTTGCACATTTTCAGGGGGCATACTTTTGCCCACTTCTCCTACACGTTTTATCCGACTGACTTATGACTTGACCTGGACCATGCCAAGACCTGAGCCAACAACAGACGGAAAATTCTTGACTTTTGGAAATACTATATGATGAGGGCGGGGCATCAAAATTTGTGTTTCGCACTGAAAAAGGATATGCTTAATAACTCCCCGATACATACTCCAAAAAATCCCAAACTTGACATGTATGTTTATTGTCAAGGCCTGAAGGTATCTCTATGACAACATTCAGTTATATATGCAGCGCCACCTAGCCCTTGAGGCATGAAAAAAAAATACCCCACTTACGGTATTTTGTACAAAAAATGTAAACTCATTCTATGTGTGATAACTAAGTCATTTAGGAATATTCTTTTACTTTCCACCACTCAAAATATTCACTGGCATCAGACCTAACCAAACACACATATTTTTGTTATTTAGTTTTATGTATTTTTGATAGCCTCTAAGGACATTAAAAGCAATATCGTGAATGAAGGCTATGCTGAATAACTCCCAGGTACATGCTCCAAAAAATCCCAAACTTGACATGTATGTTTATAGTCAAGGCCTGAAGGTATCTCTATGACAAAATTCAGTTATAAATACAGCGCCACCTAGTCCTTGAGGCATAAAAAAAAAATGCCTCACTTACGGTATTTTTGCAAAAATTGTAAACTCATTGTAAGTGTGATAACTAAGTCATTTATGAATATTCTTTTACTTTCCACCACTCAATCTGTTCACTGGTATCAGACCGATCCAAACATACATATTTTTTATTTAGTTTTTTTTTTTTTTTTTTGATCGCCTCTATGGACAATAAAAGCAACATTGTGCAATGAGTACGAGCGATGATGTGTGTATATATACTTTTACGAAAAATACCAATCAGGGCAACTCATTGCCTAAAAATAAAAAAAAAGACGCTGATTTTTGCAGACCTTAACAATCACCAAAACCCATTGAGCTTGACACACTCATCACACCTGGCAAAAAAAAAAAAAATCTACATGTTTATCATGCCATTTTCAAAGAAATTCTGCTTCCAATGTGCCAGTACCCCAATGTGCAAGTTCCCCAACGTGCAAGTACCCCAACGTGGCCCGGGCTGCGAGGGCCCTTTATAGCTGCTCGCAGCTCTAGTTAGGGCCCGAGCAGCGACCGCTGCGAGGTCCCTATTGTTTTTCGTTCGAATTATTATTATTATTATTATTATTATTATTATTAGGGCCCGAGCAGCGACCGCTGCGAGGTCCCTATTGTTTTTCAAGGAATTCTTATTATTCTTCTTCTTTTTATTTGTTATTATTCTTTTCCGCAAACAATCACATTTTTGAGACACTAAACGTGAACGAAAACTCACCAAACTTTACACACACGTCAGGCCTGGCGAAAAATTTGATATTTTAAAGTCGCCATAGGTGATAACAGAAAAATGGCTCCATAGCGCCACCTACATAGGTTAAACAGATCCCTGGCCCGCTACGATTGTCCGACGGCTATGAAAATTGTGTGGCACCTGTAGCACATCCAGATGAACAAAAACCTCTTTGATGTGTGTACCCTAAAATAGACAGGAAGTGAGATATGAGTATTTAAATGTCCAATTTTGGCCAATTTTTGCACATTTACAGGGGTCATACTTTTGCCTGCTTCTCCTACACGGTTAATCCAATTGACTTCAAACTTGGGATGTACCATCTCAAGACCTGGGACAACACCATGGTAAAAAATCTAAAGTTTTCGACATACTATATGATGGCGGTGGGGCATCAAATTTAGAGTTTCAAAACTCTTACTAAACGTAGTATTGCCGGTTGTATGTTTAACCTAGAGCTACGAAAATTGGTACACATATGTAACAGACTATGACCTACAAAAAAGTCTGTTGGTGCCATATGCTAAACCCAACAGGAAGTCAGCCAGAGGCGGGGCATCAAATTTTGAGTTTCAAAATTCTTACTTAATGAAGCATTCCCGGCTGTACGTTTCACCTAGAGTTACCAAAATTTAAAGACATATGTAACAGCCCTCAAGGTACAAAAAACTCTTTTTGAACCATATGCTAAACCTAACAGAAAGTCCACCATTTTGATTTACTTTGGAACGTGTTCCCATTTTTTTGGCCATTTCATAGGGGTCCTATTTTAACGAACTCCTCTTACAGAGTTTATCCGATCATCTTCAAACGTGGTGTGATTCATCTTAAGATGTTGAAGATGAAAAGTTATTGAAAGCTTTTTATTTCGCTGCACGCTGTTGTCGTGGCATGCACTTGTTTGCAAAGGAAAAAAATTCTTCTTAATGAAGAATTCTCAGTTGTACGAAGCAGCTAGAGCTACGAAAATTTGTAGACATATGTAACAGCCCACGATGTACAAAAAAAGTCTCTTGCTGCTTTGTGCTAAACCCAACAGGAAGTCCCGCAAGGGCCGGGCATCACTTTTTGAGCTAAAAAACTCCTCTTTAACGAAGCATTCCCGGTTGTACCTTTCACCTAGCGCTATGATAATTTGGAGGCATACATAAGAGCCCACGATGTACAAAAAAGTCTTTTCGAACCATATGCTAAGCCAAACAGGAAGTCCGGCATTTTGATTTACTTTGCTATTTGTAGCCATTTTTTGGGGGCCTTTTATAGGCCTCATATTTTCTACAAAACTTATCAGATTGTCTTCATTCTTTGGCATGTTTCATCTGAAGTATTGCCGGTTATACGTTTAATCTAGAGCTACGAAAATTGGTACACATATGTAACAGACTATGATCTACAAAAAAGCCTGTTGGTGCCATATGCTAAACCTAACAGGAAGTCCGCCAGAGGCAGGGCATCAAATTTTGCATTTCAAAATTTTTACTTAATGAAGCATTTCCGGCTGTACGTTTCACCTAGAGTGACCAAAATTTGAAGACATATGTAACAGCCCTCGAGGTACAAAAAACTCTTTTTGAACCATATGCTAAACCTAACAGGAAGTCTGCCATTTTGATTTACTTTGGAACATGTTGCCATTTTTTTGGCCATTTCATAGGGGTCTTATTTTAACGAACTCCTCCTACAGAGTTTATCCGATCATCTTCAAACTTGGTGTGATTCATCTTAAGATGTTGACGATGAAAAGTTATTGAAAGCTTTTTATTTCGTCGCACGCTGTTGTCGTGGCATGCACTGTTGGCAAAGGGAAAAAAAATCCTTCTTAATGCAGCGTTCCCAGTTGGACGAAGCAGCTCGAGCTACAAAAATTTGTAGACATATGTACACATTTGTCCACATATATATATTTACATATGCATGTAAAAAAATTATGTCAGGCTAAACTAAATGGTTGATTAGGCCCCACACATTTTCACCTTACCACACCCTCTTTGCAAAAGGTTTGAACACTCCTGGCCTAAACCTAGGTGTATACTCAAACTATGCACGCACATAAAGCCTGGAACAAAATGTGTAATTTAGAGGGTTCTTGTTTTGTTTTTTGTATTCCTTATATTTCATGTCATTATACTTGACACACTATTTTTACTACTCATTGAATCAGTTATAAGAACATTTAATTGATACAATCCAATCACATCCTAGAGAATTGAAAACACATTCAATCATGAGGTTGTTAAGACACATTTACTTCTGTAGCACTTAACCACAAACAAGTTGCGACATTCCCTGATCTAACCCTCCAACCGGGCAAGGAAAAACTTTCAGGGGTCATATTTTAACGAACCCCTCCTACAAAATTTATCCGACTGTCTTCAAACTTGGTGTGTTTCATCTTAAGATGTTTAAGATGCAAAGTAATCGAAAGTTTTTTATTTTGTAACACGCTGTTGCCATAGCAATGCATTGTTTGTCAAGTGCTGCTTTTTTTTTTTATACACATGAAAACTCATGGAACTTTGCAAACACATCAGACTTGTCATGAACATGAATTTTCAGAGATTTATTGTGCAATTTGCAATAAATAGCGCCCTCTAGACCTTTTTATGAAGCATTTCCGATTGTATGATTATGCTAGACCTACAAAAAAGTATTATGTAGCCATTTGCCAAACCAAAGAGGAAGTCCGCTATTTTGATTTTATTTTGGGAATTATACATCATTTTTGGCCTTTTTCATTCAACTTTGCACAGACAAGGCATGGAAAAAACTAACATTTTAAATGGTCCTTGTTCCATGTAACAGTTGTCAAGTGCTGCTTTTTTTTTTTTTTTATACACATGAAAACTCATGAAACTTTGCAAACACATCAGACTTGTCATGAACATGAATTTTCAGAGATTTATTGTGCAATTTGCAATAAATAGCGCCCTCTAGACATTTTTATGAAGCATTTCCGATTGTATGATTATGCTAGACCTACAAAAAAGTATTATGTAGCCATTTGCCAAACCAAAGAGGAAGTCCGCTATTTTGATTTTATTTTGGGAATTATACATCATTTTTGGCCTTCTTCATTAAACTTTGCACAGACAAGGCATGGAAAAAACTAACATTTTAAATGGTCCTTGTTCCATGTAACAGTACCCCAACGTGCCAGTACCCTGACGTGCAAGTAACCCAACGTTGTGCTCAATAGCGCCCTCTATGCATTTTTATGGAGCATTTCCAATTGTATGATTCAAGCGATACACAACTAAAGATGACTTGACCTAGATTTGTGAAAACTGGGAGGCATACCTATTAGCTTAAGACCTACAAAAAGTATTCTGTAGCCGTATGCTAAACCTAAAAGGAAGTCCGCCATTTTGAATTTATTTTGGGAATTGCGCACCATATTTTGCGTTTTGATTAAACTTTGCACACACAAGGCTTGTCAAAAACATTTTAGATGGTCCTTGTCCTATTTGACAGTACCCCAACGTGCCAGTACCCCGACGTGCAAGTACCCCAACGTGGCACGCCTTTGCTGTAGCGATGCATTGTTTGCAAAGAATTATTTTTTTTATATGATTCAGCTAGATGTGTGAATATTGGGAGGCATACCTATCAGCCGAATACCTCGACAAAGCATTCCATAGCAATGTGAACAAACACAAAAAGCATGGCAAAACATTTACAATTTAGACGGTTTCTTATGAAACAGTACCCTAACGTGCCAGTACCCCGACGTGCAAATACCCCAACGTGGCACGGGTTGCGAGGGCCCTTTATAGCTGCTCGCAGCTCTAGTTAGGGCCCGAGCAGCTACCGCTGCGAGGTCCCTATTGTTTTTCGATCGGATTATTATTAGGGCCCGAGCAGCGACCGCTGCGAGGTCCCTATTGTTTTTGTAAAAATTATTATTATTATTATTATTATTATTATTATTATTATTATTATTCTTTATTCTCCGCAAACAATCGCGATTTTGGGTACCTAAATATTCACGAAAACTCACCGAACTTTGCACACTCCTCAGGTCCGGCGAAAAATTTGATATTATGAAGTCGTTATAACAACGCGACTCTATAGCGCCCCCTAGCATAGAAAAATAAAAACCAAGCCCGGCACGTTTGAGCTAGAGCAACGTAAATTGGCAGGCACGTGTAGCACCCCGAGACGCACAAAAAAGTCTATTGGGACCATGTAGCTAAAATGTACAGGAAGTGAGCTATGAATTTTTTAATGTCCAATTTTGGCCTATTTTGGCACATTCACTGTGGTCATGCTTTTTCCCCCTATGCAAACATTTTTCATCCCATTGACTTCAAACTTGGTATTTATCATCTCAAGACCTAAGAGAACAGCTGGGCAAAAAGTCTTGCCTTTTCGAAATACTATATGACGGGGGCGGGGCATCAAATATTGCCTTTAAAATTTCATTTGTCCAGAAAGAGCAAATGCTGAATAACTCCCATGTACAAGCTCCAAAAAATCTCAAACTTCTCAGGCAACGTAATAGTCACAGCCTGAAAACATCTATATGACAAAATTCAGTTATACATATAGCACCACCTAGTGGTTACAATAAATGTCATACTTTACGTTTTTAGCTACTGTGCTGAGCTCGTTGAAGGGATCCAGTTGAAAATTGGTCAGAAAAGCCTTAAGATGTTGATGATGCCCCACACTGAATATTGTAACTTTTCGCCAAAGGGCGTGGCCGCTACGGTGACGCAAAGTCTGAAGATTTTTCGTGACAATAAAAGCTGCATTAACTTGACCGAGATGATTTTTTTCTTACGAATTTTCTTCTACGTTTTTCTCCAAACACGTTAACTGGACCTACCTCATATTTGCTCAGATGAGGGTTTCGGCCTTCATGATGTCACAACACGAAGTTTGTGAGTTTTCGCGAGTCGCTGTGGGCGTGGCTAAGCGCTGTTCGCCAAGAAAACAACGCCAATTTTGAGGGCCTAAACTGGCACAGAAACACACGAAACTTGGCACACACAGCTGGCCTGGCAAAATGAGCAATTTTTTATCGCCGATTGTGCTATTTTTACAAAAATGACTCAATAGCGCCCCCTCGAAATCTTTAACGAAACAGCCCCAGTTGTACGTTTAAGCAAGAACGACGAATATTTTTAGGTGTATGAGGGAGCCCAAGACCTACAAAAAAGTCTCTTGTACCCATATGCTAAAATGAACAGGAAGTGAGCTACGAATTTTTGAATGTCCCATTTTTTTCGATTTTTGCACATTCACAGGGGGCAGACTTTTGCCCACTTCTCCTACACGTTTCATCCGACTGAGTTAAGACTTGGCCTGGACCATGTCAAGACCTGAGCCAACGACAGGGGGAAAAATTTTGACTTTTCGAAATACTATATGATGAGGGCGGGGCATCAAAATTTGTGTTTCGCAATGAAAAAGGATATGCTTGATAACTCCCCGGTACATGCTCCAAAAAATCCCAAACTTGACATGTATGTTTATCGTCAAGGCCTGAAGTTATCTCTATGACAACATTCAGTTATATATGTAGCGCCACCTAGCCCTTGAGGCATGAAAAAAAAATACCCCACATACGGTATTTTGTACAAAAATTGTAAACTCATTCTAAGTGTGATAACTAAGTCATTTATGAATATTCTTTTAGTTTCCACCACTCAAAATGTTCACTGGCATCAGACTTATCCAAACATATATATATTTTTATTTATTTTTGATAGCCTCTATGGACATTAAAAGCAATATCGTGAATGAAGGATATGCTTAATAACTCCACGGTACATGCTCCAAAAAAAATCCCACACTTGACATGTATGCTTATAATCAAGACCTGAAGGTATCTCTATGACAACATTCAGTTATAAATACAGCGCCACCTAGCCCTTGAGGCTTATATTAAAAAAAAGAAAAATACCCCACATACGGTATTTTGTACAAAAAATGTACACTCATTCTAAGTGTGATAACTAAGTCATTTATGAATATTCTTTTAGTTTCCACCACTCAAATTGTTCACTGGCTTCACACCGATCCAAACGTATGTACGTTTCCATTTTGTTTTATTCATTTTTGATTGCCCCTTTGGACAATAAAAGTAACATTGTGCAATGAGTACAATGAGCGATGATGTGCATATACACTTTTACAAAAAATACCAATCAGGGCAACTCATTGCCTAAAAATAAAAAAGGACGCTGATTTTTGCAGGTCTTAACAATCACCAAAACCCGTTGAGCTTGACACACACACTGGCAAAAAAATATTCTACATGTAAACGTTTATTATGCCATTTTCAAAGAAATTTTGCTTCCAATATGCCAGTACCCCAACGTGCCAGTACCCCAACGTGCAAGTACCCCAACGTGCAAGGACCCCAACGTGGCCCGGGCTGCGAGGGCCCTTTATAGCTGCTCGCAGCTCTAGTTAGGGCCCGAGCAGCGACCGCTGCGAGGTCCCTATTGTTTTTCGTTCGAATTATTATTATTATTATTATTATTATTATTCTTCTTTTTCTCCGTAAACAATCGCATTTTTGAGTACCTAAACATTCACGAAAACTCACCAAACTTTGCACACTCCTCAGGCCCGGCGAAAAATTTGATATTATGAAGTCGTCATAACAACGCGACTCTATAGCGCCCCCTAGCGTAGAAAAATAAAAACCAAGCCTGGCACGTTTGAGCTAGAGCAACGAAAATTGGCAGGCACGTGTAGCACCCCGAGACGCACAAAAAAGTCTATTGGGACCATGTAGCTAAAATGTACAGGAAATGAGCTATGAATTTTTTTATGTCCAATTTTGGCCTATTTTGGCACATTCACTGTGGTCATGCTTTTTCCCCCTCTGCAAACATTTTTCATCCAATTCACATCAAACTTGGCATTTATCATCTCAAGACCTGAGAGAACAACTGGGCAAAAAGTCTTGCCTTTTCGAAATACTATATGATGGGGGCGGGGCATCAAATATTGTCTTTAAAATTTCATTTGTCCAGAAAGAGCAAATGCTTAATAACTCCCATGTTCAAGCTCCAAAAAATCTCAAACTTCTCAGGCAACGTAATAGTCACGGCCTGAAAACATCTATATGATAAAATTCAGTTATACATATAGCGCCACCTAGTGGTGACAATAAATGTCATACTTTACGTTTTTAGCTACTGCGCTGAGCTCGTTGAAGGGATCCAGTTGAAAGTTGGTCAGAAAAGCCTTAAGATGTTGATCATGCCCAACACCGAATATTGTAACTTTTCGCCAAAGGGCGTGGCCGCTACGGTGCCGCAAAGTCTGAAGATTTTTCGTGACAATAAAAGCTGCATGAACTTGACCGAGATGATCCTATCTTCTCAAAATTTCACACATTTGATGAGAGTCCAGCCCTAAAGACATCTTCGAACTTATATTTCATCTTACTGATAGCGCCACCTAGTGGCAATTTTTTTTCTTACGAATTTTCTTGTACATTTTTTCTCCAAACACGTTAACTGGACCAACCTCATATTTGCTCAGATGAGGGTTTCGGCCTTCATGATGTCACAACACGAAGTTTGTGAGTTTTCGCGAATCGCTGTGGGCGTGGCTAAGCACTGTTCGCCAAGAAAACAACGCCAGTTTTGAGGGTCTAAACATGTGCAGAAACTCATGAAACTTGGCACACACATCTGGCCTGGTAAAATGAACAATATTTTATTGTTGATTGTGCTATTTTTACAAAAATGACTCAATAGCGCCCCCTAGAATTTTTTAACGAAGCAGCCCCGATTGTACGTTTAAGCAAGATCTACGAAAATTTTTACGTGTATGAGGGAGCCAAAGACCTACAAAAAAGTCTCTTGGACCCATTTGCTAAAATGAACAGGAAGTGAGCTACGAATTTTTGAATGTCCCATTTTTTACGATTTTTGCACATTTTCAGAGGGCATACTTTTGCCCACTTCTCCTACACGTTTTATCCGACTGACTTATGACTTGACCTGGACGATGCCAAGACCTGAGCCAACAACAGACGGAAAAATCTTTACTTTTGGAAATACTATATGATGAGGGCGGGGCATCAAAATTTGTGTTTCGCACTGAAAAAGGATATGCTTAATAACTCCCCGATACATGCTCCAAAAAATCCCAAACTTGACATGTATGTTTATCGTCAAGGCCTGAAGGTATCTCTATGACAACATGCAGTTATATATGCAGCGCCACCTAGCCCTTGAGGCATGAAAAAAAAATACCCCACTTACGGTATTTTGTACAAAAAATGTAAACTCATTCTAAGTGTGATAACTAAGTCATTTAGGAATATTCTTTTACCTTCCACCACTCAAAATATTCACTGGCATCAGACCTAACCAAACATACATATTTTTGTTATTTAGTTTTATGTATTTTTGATAGCCTCTATGGACATTAAAAGCAATATCGTGAATGAAGGCTATGCTTAATAACTCCCAGGTACATGCTCCAAAAAATCCCATATTTGAAATGTATATTTAGAGTCAAGGCCTGAAGGTATCTCTATGACAAAATTCAGTTATAAATACAGCGCCACCTAGTCCTTGAGGCATAAAAAAAATGCCTCACTTACGGTATTTTTGCAAAAATTGTAAACTCATTGTAAGTGTGATAACTAAGTCATTTATGAATATTCTTTTACTTTCCACCACTCAATATGTTCACTGGTATCAGACCGATCCAAACATACGTATTTTTTATTTTGTTTTATTTTTTTTTTTTATCGCCTCTATGGACAATAAAAGCAACATTGTGCAATGAGTACGAGCGATGATGTGTGTATATATACTTTTACGAAAAATACCAATCAGAGCAACTCATTGCCTAAAAATAAAAAAAAAGACGCTGATTTTTGCAGATCTTAACAATCGCCAAAACCCATTGAGCTTGACACACTCATCACACCTGGCAAAAAAAAAAAAAAGTCCACATGTTTATCATGCCATTTTCAAAGAAATTCTGCTTCCAATGTGCCAATACCCCAATGTGCAAGTTCCCCAACGTGCAAGGACCCCAACGTGCAAGGACCCCAACGTGGCCCGGGCTGCGAGGGCCCTTTATAGCTGCTCGCAGCTCTAGTTAGGGCCCGAGCAGCGACCGCTGCGAGGTCCCTATTGTTTTTGTAAAAATTATTATTATTATTATTATTGTTATTATTATTATTATTATTATTAGGGCCCGAGCAGCGACCGCTGCGAGGTCCCTATTGTTTTTGTAAAAATTATTATTATTATTAGGGCCCGAGCAGCTACCGCTGCGAGGTCCCTATTGTTTTTCGATCGGATTATTATTATTAGGGCCCGAGCAGCGACCGCTGCGAGGTCCCTATTGTTTTTGTAAAAATTATTATTAGGGCCCGAGCAGCGACCGCTGCGAGGTCCCTATTGTTTTTGTAAAAATTATTATTATTATTATTATTATTATTATTATTATTATTATTATTAGGGCCCGAGCAGCGGCGGCGGCGGTGCCGCTGCGAGGCCCTATTGTTTTTGTAGGAATTCTTCTTATTATTATTATTAGGGCCCGAGCAGCGGCGGCGGCGGTGCCGCTGCGAGGCCCTATTGTTTTTGTAGGAATTCTTCTTATTATTATTATTCTTATTATTATTCTTCTCCGCAAACAATCGCATTTTTGAGACACTAAACGTGACCGAAAACTCACCAAACTTTACACGCACATCAGGCCTGGCGAAAAATTTGATATTTTAAAGTCGCCATACATGATAACAGAAAAATGGCTCCTTAGCGCCCCCTACATAGGTTAAACGGATCCCTGTCCCGCTACGATTGTCCGACGGCTATGAAAATTGTGTGGCACCTGTAGCACATCCCAATGAACAAAAACCTCTTTGAAGTGTGTACCCTAAAATAGACAGAAAGTGAGGTATGAGTATTTAAATGTCCAATTTTTGCCAATTTTTGCACATTTACAGGGGTCATACTTTTGCCCGCTTCTCCTACACGGTTAACCCGATTGACTTCAAACTTGGGATGTACCATCTCAACACCTGGGACAACATCATTGTGAAAAATGAAAAGTTTTTGATATACTATATGACGGCGGTGGCGCATCAAATTTAGAGTTTAAAAATTCTTACTTCACGAAGCATTGCCGGTTGTACGTTTAATCTAGAGCTACGAAAATTGGTACACATATGTAACAGGCTATGACCTACAAAAAACTATTTTTGAACCATATGCTAAACCTAACAGGAAGTCAACCATTTTGATTTATTTTGGAACGTTTTGCCATTTGTTTGGCCATTTCATTGGGGTCTTATTTTAACGAACTCCTCCTACAGTGTTTATCCGATCATCTTCAAACTTGGTGTGAATTCATCTTAAGATGTTGAAGATGGAAAGTTATTGAAAGCTTTGTAGTTCGTCACACGCTGTTGTCATGGCATGCACTGTTTGCAAAGGAAAAAAAATATCCTTAAAGAAGCATTCCCATTTATACGAAGCAGCGAGAGCTACGAAAATTTGTAGACATATGTAACAGCCCAAGATGTACAAAAAAGTCTCTTGGTGCCCTGTGCTAAACCCAACAGGAAGTCCCCCAGGGGCCGGGCATCACATTTTGAGCTAAAAAACTCCTCTTTAACAAAGCATACCCGGCTGTAAGTTTCACCTAGAGTTACCAAAATTTGTAGAGGTATATAACAGCCCTCGAGGTACAAAAAACTCTTTTTGAACCATATGCTAATCCTAACAGGACGTCCGCCATTTTGATTTACTTTGGAATGTGTTGCCATTTTTTGGGCCATTTCATAGGGGTCATATTTTAACGAACTCCTCCTACAGAGTTTATCCGATCATCTTCAAACTTGGTGTGACTCATCTTAAGATGTTGAGGATGAAAAGTTATTGAAAGCTCTTTATTTCGTCGCACGCTGTTGTCGTGGCATGCACTTTTTGCAAAGGAAAAAAATCCTTCTTAATGAAGCATTCCCAGTTGTACGAAGTAGCTAGAGCTACAAAAATTTGTAGACATATGTAACAGCCCACAATGTACAAAAAAGTCTCTTCGTGCCATGTGCTAAACCCAACAGGAAGTCCCCCAGGGGCCGGGCATCACATTTTGAGCTAGAAAACTCCTCTTTAACGAAGCATTCCCGGTTGTACGTTTCACCTAGCGCTATGATAATTTAGAGGCATACATAAGAGCCCACGATGTACAAAAAAAGTCTCTTGGAACCATCTGCTAAACCAAACAGGAAGTCTGCCATTTTGATTTACGATGGGATTTGTTGCCATTTTTTGTGGCCTTTTTCAGGGGTCATATTTTAACGAACTCCTCGTACAAAGTTCATCCGACCGTCTTCAAACTTGGTGTGTTTCATCTTAAGATGTTTAAGATGCAAAGTTATCGAAAGTTTTTTATTTTGTCGCACGCTGCTGCTATAGCGATGCATTGTTTGCCAAGTAAAGTGCTGCTTTGTTTTTTTATCTATACATGTCTGAAAACTCATGAAACTTTGCAAACACATCAGACTTGTCATGAACATGAATTTTTAGAGATTTATTGTGCAATTTGCAATAAATAGCGCCCTCTAGACATTTTTATGAAGTATTTCCGATTGTATGATTCTGCTAGATTTGTGAAAATTAGGACAGACCCCTATCAGCCTAATACCTACAAAAAAGTATTATGTAGCCATTTGCCAAACCAAAGAGGAAGTCCGCTATTTTGATTTTATTTTGGGAATTATACATCATTTTTGGCCTCTTTCATAGAACTTTGCACAGACAAGGCATGGGAAAAACTAACATTTTAAATGGTCCTTGTTCCATGTAACAGTACCCCAACGTGCCAGTACCCTGACGTGCAAGTAACCCAACGTTGTGCTCAATAGCGCCCTCTATGCATTTTTATGGAGCATTTCCAATTGTATGATTCAAGCGATACACGACTAAAGATGACTTGACCTAGATTTTTGAAAACTGGGAGGCATACCTATTAGCTTAAGACCTACAAAAAGTATTCTGTAGCCGTATGCTAAACCTAAAAGGAAGTCCGCCATTTTGAATTTATTTTGGGAATTGCACACCATCTTTGGCCTTTTGCACTCACAAAGCTTGTCAAAAACATTTTAGATGGTCCTTGTCCGATTTGACAGTACCCCAACGTGCCAGTACCCCGACGTGCAAGTACCCCAACGTGGCCCAGGTTGCGAGGGCCCTTTATAGCTGCTCGCAGCTCTAGTTATTATTATTATTCTTTATTCTCCGCAAACAATCGCGATTTTGGGTACCTAAATATTCACGAAAACTCACCAAACTTTGCACACTCCTCAGGTCCGGCGAAAAATTTGATATTATGAAGTCGTTATAACAACGCGGCTCTATAGCGCCCCCTAGCGTAGAAAAATAAAAACCAAGCCCGACACGTTTGAGCTAGAGCAACGAAAATTGGCAGGCACGTGTAGCACCCCGAGACGCACAAAAAAGTCTATTGGGACCATGTAGCTAAAATGTACAGGAAGTGAGCTATGAATTTTTTAATGTCCAATTTTGGCCTATTTTGGCACATTCACTGTGGTCATGCTTTTTCCCCCTTTGCAAACATTTTTCATCCAATTGACTTCAAACTTGGCATTTATCATCTCAAGACCTAAGAGAACAGCTGGGCAAAACATCTTGCCTTTTCGAAATACTATACGACGGGGGCGGAGCATCAAATATTGCCTTTAAAATTTCATTTGTCCAGAAAGAGCAAATGCTTAATAACTCCCATGTTGAAGCTCCAAAAAATCTCAAACTTCTCAGGCAACGTAATAGTCACGGCCTGAAAACATCTATATGATAAAATTCAGTTATACATATAGCGCCACCTAGTGGTTACAATAAATGTCATACTTTACGTTTTTAGCTACTGTTCTGAGCTTGTTGAAGGGATCCATTTGAAAATTGGTCAGAAAAGCCTTAAGATGTTGATCATGCCCCACACCGAATATTGTAACTTTTCGCCAAAGGGCGTGGCCGCTACGGTGACGCAAAGTCTGAAGATTTTTCGTGAAAATAAAAGCTGCATTAACTTGACCGAGATGATCCTATCGTCTCAAAATTTCACACATTTGATGAGAGTCCAGCCCTAAAGACATCTACTGACTTATATTTCATCTAACTTATAGCGCCACCTAGTGGCAATTTTTTTTATTACGAATTTTCTTCTACGTTTTTCTCCAAACACGTTAACTGGACCTACCTCATATTTGCTCAGATGAGGGTTTCGGCCTTCATGATGTCACAACACGAAGTTTGTGAGTTTTCGCGAATTGCTGTGGGTGTGGCTAAGCGCTGTTCGCCAAGAAAACAACGCCAGTTTTGAGGGTCTAAACAGGCATAAAAAAAAAATACCCCACATACGGTATTTTGTACAAAAAATGTACTCTCATTCTAAGTGTGATAACTAAGTCATTTATGAATATTTTTTTAGTTTCCGCCACTCAAAATGTTCACTGGCATCAGACTTATCCAAACATATATATATTTTTATTTATTTTTGATAGCCTCTATGGACATTAAAAGCAATATCGTGAATGAAGGATATGCTTAATAACTCCACGGTACATGCTCCAAAAAAAAAATCCCACACTTGACATGTATGCTTATAATCAAGGCCTGAAGGTATCTCTATGACAACATTCAGTTATAAATACAGCGCCACCTAGCCCTTGAGGCTTATATAAAAAAATTAAAAAAATACCCCACATCCGGTATTTTGTACAAAAAATGTACACTCATTCTAAGTGTGATAACTAAGTCATTTATGAATATTCTTTTAGTTTCCACCACTCAAATAGTTCACTGGCTTCACACCGATCCAAACGTATGTACGTTTCCATTTTGTTTTATTCATTTTTGATTGCCCCTTTGGACAATAAAAGTAACATTGTGCAATGAGTACAACGAGCGATGATGTGTATATACACTTTTACAAAAAAATACCAATCAGGGCAACTCATTGCCTAAAAATAAAAAAGGACGCTGATTTTTGCAGGTCTTAACAATCACCAAAACCCGTTGAGCTTGACACACACACTGGCAAAAAAATATTCTACATGTAAACGTTTATTATGCCATTTTCAAAGAAATTTTGCTTCCAATATGCCAGTACCCCAACGTGCCAGTACCCCAACGTGCAAGTACCCCAACGTGCAAGGACCCCAACGTGGCCCGGGCTGCGAGGGCCCTTTATAGCTGCTCGCAGCTCTAGTTATTATTATTCTTCTTCTTCTTCTTTATTCTCCGCAAACAATCGCGATTTTGGGTACCTAAATATTCACGAAAACTCACCAAACTTTGCACACTCCTCAGGTCCGGCGAAAAATTTGATATTATTAAGTCGTCATAACAATGCGACTCGATAGCGCCCCCTAGCGTAGAAAAATAAAAACCAAGCCCGACACGTTTGAGCTAGAGCAACGAAAATTGGCAGGCACGTGTAGCACCCCGAGACGCACAAAAAAGTCTATTGGGACCATGTAGCTAAAATGTACAGGAAGTGAGCTATGAATTTTTTAATGTCCAATTTTGGCCTATTTTGGCACATTCACTGTGGTCATGCTTTTTCCCCCTTTGCAAACATTTTTCATCCAATTGACTTCAAACTTGGCATTTATCATCTCAAGACCTGAGAGAACAACTGGGCAAAAAGTCTTGCCTTTTAGAAATACTATATGATGGGGGCGGGGCATCAAATATTGTCTATAAAATTTCATTTGTCCAGAAAGAGCAAATGCTTAATAACTCCCATGTTCAAGCTCCAAAAAATCTCAAACTTCTCAGGCAACGTAATAGTCACGGCCTGAAAACATCTATATGATAAAATTCAGTTATACATATAGCACCACCTAGTGGTAACAATAAATGTCATACTTTACGTTTTTAGCTACTGCGCTGAGCTCGTTGAAGGGATCCAGTTGAAAGTTGGTCAGAAAATCCTTAAGATGTTGATCATGCCCCACACCGAATATTGTAACTTTTCGCCAAAGGGCGTGGCCGCTACGGTGCCGCAAAGTCTGAAGATTTTTCGTGACAATAAAAGCTGCATGAACTTGACCGAGATGATCCTATCTTCTCAAAATTTCACACATTTGATGAGAGTCCAGCCCTAAAGACATCTACATACTTATATTTCATCTTACTGATAGCGCCACCTAGTGGCAATTTTTTTTCTAACGAATTTTCTTGTACATTTTTCTCCAAACACGCTAACTGGACCAACCTCATATTTGCTCAGATGAGGGTTTCGGCCTTCATGATGTCACAACACGAAGTTTGTGAGTTTTCGCGAATCACTGTGGGCGTGGCTAAGCACTGTTCGCCAAGAAAACAACGCCAGTTTTGATGGTCTAAACATGCGCAGAAACTCATGAAACTTGGCACACACATCTGGCCTGGCAAAATGAGCAATATTTTATCATGTAATGTCCTATTTTTACAAAAATGACTCAATAGCGCCCCCTAGAAATTTTTAATGAAGCAGCCCCGATTGTACGTTTAAGCAAGATCTACGACTATTTTTAGGTGTATGAGGGAGCCAAAGACCTACAAAAAAGTCTCTTGGACCCATATGCTAAAATGAACAGGAAGTGAGCTACGAATTTTTGAATGTCCCATTTTTGACGATTTTTGCACATTTTCAGGGGGCATACTTTTGCCCACTTCTCCTACACGTTTTATCCGACTGACTTATGACTTGACCTGGACCATGTCAAGACCTGAGCCAACAACAGACGGAAAAATCTTGACTTTCGGAAATACTATATGGTGAGGGCGGGGCATCAAAATTTGTGTTTCGCACTGAAAAAGGATATGCTTAATAACTCCCCGGTACATGCTCCAAAAAATCCCAAACTTGACATGTATGTTTATCGTCAAGGCCTGAAGGTATCTCTATGACAACATTCAGTTATATATGCAGCGCCACCTAGCCCTTGAGGCATGAAAAAAAAATACCCCACATACGGTATTTTGTACAAAAAATGTACACTCATTCTAAGTGTGATAACTAAGTCATTTATGAATATTTTTTTAGTTTCCACCACTCAAAATGTTCACTGGCATCAGACTTATCCAAACATATATATATTTTTATTTATTTTTGATAGCCTCTATGGACATTAAAAGCAATATCGTGAATGAAGGATATGCTTAATAACTCCACGGTACATGCTCCAAAAAAAAATCCCACACTTGACATGTATGCTTATAATCAAGGCCTGAAGGTATCTCTATGACAACATTCAGTTATAAATACAGCGCCACCTAGCCCTTGAGGCTTATATAAAAATAAAAAAAAATACCCCACATACGGTATTTTGTACAAAAAATGTACACTCATTCTAAGTGTGATAACTAAGTCATTTATGAATATTCTTTTAGTTTCCACCACTCAAATTGTTCACTGGCTTCACACCGATCCAAACGTATGTACGTTTCCATTTTGTTTTATTCATTTTTGATTGCCCCTTTGGACAATAAAAGTAACATTGTGCAATGAGTACAACGAGCGATGATGTGTATATACACTTTTACAAAAAAATACCAATCAGGGAACTCATTGCCTAAAAATAAAAAAGGACGCTGATTTTTGCAGGTCTTAACAATCACCAAAACCCGTTGAGCTTGACACACACACTGGCAAAAAAATATTCTACATGTAAACGTTTATTATGCCATTTTCAAAAATGACTCAATAGCGCCCCCTAGAAATTTTTAATGAAGCAGCCCCGATTGTACGTTTAAGCAAGATCTACGAATATTTTTAGGTGTATGAGGGAGCCAAAGACCTACAAAAAAGTCTCTTGGACCCATATGCTAAAATGAACAGGAAGTAAGCTACGAATTTTTGAATGTCCCATTTTTGACGATTTTTGCACATTTTCAGGGGGCATACTTTTGCCCACTTCTCCTACACGTTTTATCCGACTGACTTATGACTTGACCTGGACCATGCCAAGACCTGAGCCAACAACAGACGGAAAAATCTTGACTTTCGGAAATACTATATGGTGAGGGCGGGGCATCAAAATTTGTGTTTCGCACTGAAAAAGGATATGCTTAATAACTCCCCGGTACATGCTCCAAAAAATCCCAAACTTGACATGTATGTTTATCGTCAAGGCCTGAAGGTATCTCTATGACAACATTCAGTTATATATGCAGCGCCACCTAGCCCTTGAGGCATGAAAAAAAAATACCCCACATACGGTATTTTGTACAAAAAATGTACACTCATTCTAAGTGTGATAACTAAGTCATTTATGAATATTTTTTTAGTTTCCACCACTCAAAATGTTCACTGGCATCAGACTTATCCAAACATATATATATTTTTATTTATTTTTGATAGCCTCTATGGACATTAAAAGCAATATCGTGAATGAAGGATATGCTTAATAACTCCACGGTACATGCTCCAAAAAAAAATCCCACACTTGACATGTATGCTTATAATCAAGGCCTGAAGGTATCTCTATGACAACATTCAGTTATAAATACAGCGCCACCTAGCCCTTGAGGCTTATATAAAAATTAAAAAAAATACCCCACATACGGTATTTTGTACAAAAAATGTACACTCATTCTAAGTGTGATAACTAAGTCATTTATGAATATTCTTTTAGTTTCCACCACTCAAATTGTTCACTGGCTTCACACCGATCCAAACGTATGTACGTTTCCATTTTGTTTTATTCATTTTTGATTGCCCCTTTGGACAATAAAAGTAACATTGTGCAATGAGTACAACGAGCGATGATGTGTATATACACTTTTACAAAAAAATACCAATCAGGGCAACTCATTGCCTAAAAATAAAAAAGGACGCTGATTTTTGCAGGTCTTAACAATCACCAAAACCCGTTGAGCTTGACACACACACTGGCAAAAAAATATTCTACATGTAAACGTTTATTATGCCATTTTCAAAGAAATTTTGCTTCCAATATGCCAGTACCCCAACGTGCCAGTACCCCAACGTGCAAGTACCCCGACGTGCAAGTACCCCAACGTGGCCCGGGTTGCGAGGGCCCTTTATAGCTGCTCGCAGCTCTAGTTAGGGCCCGAGCAGCGGCGGCGGCGGTGCCGCTGCGAGGCCCTATTGTTTTTGTAGGAATTCTTATTATTATTATTCTTATTATTATTCTTCTCCGCAAACGATCACATTTTTGAGACACTAAACGTGACCGAAAACTCACCAAACTTTACACGCACATCAGGCCTGGCGAAAAATTTGATATTTTAAAGTCGCCATACATGATAACAGAAAAATGGCTCCTTAGCGCCCCCTACATAGGTTAAACGGATCCCTGTCCCGCTACGATTGTCCGACGGCTATGAAAATTGTGTGGCACCTGTAGCACATCCCCCTGAACAAAAACCTCTTTGAAGTGTGTACCCTAAAATAGACAGAAAGTGAGGTATGAGTATTTAAATGTCCAATTTTTGCCAATTTTTGCACATTTACAGGGGTCATACTTTTGCCCGCTTCTCCTACACGGTTAACGCGATTGACTTCAAACTTAGGATGGACCATCTCAACACCTGGGACAACATCATTGTGAAAAATGAAAAGTTTTTGATATAATATATGACGGCGGCGGCGCATCAAATTTAGAGTTTAAAAATTCTTACTTCACGAGGCATTGCCGGTTGTACGTTTAATCTAGAGCTACGAAAATTGGTACACATATGTAACAGACTATGACCTACAAAAAACTCTTTTTGAACCATATGCTAAACCTAACAGGAAGTCCACCATTTTGATTTATTTTGGAACGTGTTGCCATTTTTTTGGCCATTTCATTGGGGCCTTATTTTAACGAACTCCTCCTACAGTGTTTATCCGATCATCTTCAAACTTGGTGTGATTCATCTTAAGATGTTGAAGATGAAAAGTTATTGAAAGCTTTGTATTTCGTCGGACGCTGTTGTCATGGCATACACTGTTTGCAAAGGAAAAAAAAATATCCTTAAAGAAGCATTGCCAGTTGTACGAAGCAGCTAGAGCTACGAAAATTTGTAGACATATGTAACAGCCCAAGATGTACAAAAAAGTCTCTTGGTGCCCTGTGCTAAACCCAACAGGAAGTCCCCTAGGGGCCGGGCATCACATTTTGAGCTAAAAAAACTCCTCTTTAACAAAGCATACCCGGCTGTACGTTTCACCTAGAGTTACCAAAATTTGTAGAGGTATATAACAGCCCTCGAGGTACAAAAAACTCTTTTTGAACCATATGCTAAACCTAACAGGACGTCCGCCATTTTGATTTACTTTGGAATGTGTTGCCATTTTTTTTGCCCATTTCATAGGGGTCATATTTTAACAAACTCCTCCTACAGAGTTTATCCGATCATCTTCAAACTTGGTGTGATTTATCTTAAGATGTTGAAAATGAAAAGTTATTGAAAGTTTTTTATTTCGTCACACGCTGTTGTCGTGGCATGCACTTTTTGCAAAGGAAAAAAATCCTTCTTAATGAAGCATTCCCAGTTGTACGAAGCAGCTAGAGCGACGAAAAATTGTACATATGTAACAGCCCAGGATGTACAAAAAAAGTCTCTTGGTGCCATGTGCTAAACCCAACAGGAAGTCCCGTAGGGGCCGGTCATCACATTTTGAGCTAAAAAACTCCTCTTTAACGAAGCATTCTCGGTTGTACGTTTCACCTAGCGCTATGATAATTTAGAGGCATACATAAGAGCCCACGATGTACAAAAAAGTCTCTTGGAACCATGTGCTAAACCAAACAGGAAGTCCGCCATTTTGATTTATGATGGGATTTGTTGCCATTTTTTGTGGCCTTTTTCAGGGGTCATATTTTAACGAACCCCTCCTACAAAATTTATCCGACTGTCTTCAAACTTGGTATGTTTCATCTTAAGATGTTTAAGATGCAAAGTAATCGAAAGTTTTTTATTTTGTCACACGCTGTTGACATAGCAATGCATCGAATTGCACACCATATTTTGCGTTTTGATTAAACAGACAAAGCATTCCCGGTTGTACGTTTCACCTAAAGCTATGATAATTTGCAGGCAAACATAAGAGCTCAGGATGTACAAAAAAAGTCTCTTGGAGCCATATGCTAAACCAATCAGGAAGTCCACCATTTTGATTTACGTTGGGATTTGTAGCCATTTTTTGTGGCCTTTTTTAGGGGTCATATTTTAACGAACTCCTCCTACAAAATTTATCCGACTGTCTTTAAACTTGGTGTGCTTCATCTTAAGATGTTTAAGATGCAAAGTTATCGAAAGTTATTTATTTTGTCGCACGCCGTTGTCATGGCGATGCATTGTTTGCCAAGTAAAATGCTGCTTTTTTGTTTTGGTCTAAACATGTGCAAAAACTCATGAAACTTTACACACACATCAGGCTTGTCATCAGCATGAATATTTTAGAGATTTCTTATTCAATTTGCAATAAATGGTTCAATAGCGCCCTCTAGACATTTTTATGAAGCTTTTGCAAATGTTTTGTGTTTTATGATTCAGCTAGATTTGTAAAAATTGGGATACCTATCAGCCTAAGACTTACAAAAAGGTTTCTAAAGCCATATGCTGAATCAAAAAGGAAGTCTGCCATTTTGATTTACTTTGGTATTTGTAGCCATTTTTTGGGGCCTTTTATAGGGGTCATATTTTCAACAGAACTTATCAGATCGTCTTCATTCTTTGGCGTGTTTCATCTTAAGATATTTAAGATGAAAAGTTATTGAATTTTTTTATTTTGTCACACTCCTTTGCTGTAGCCATGCATTGTTTGTGAAGAAAAATGCTTTTTTGAGAGTCTAAATATGGGTGAAAACTCAACAAAACTTTGCACACACACCAGACCTGTCTGGAACAAGAATATTTTATTTAGAGATTTGTTGTGCAATTTGTAATAAATGGCTCAATAGCGCCCTCTAGACATTTTTATGAAGTATTTCCGATTATATGATTCAGCTAGATGTGTGAATATTGGCAGGCATGCCGAATATATTCAAAAAGTATTCTATATAGCCATGTGCCAATCCATTTTGATTTTATTTTGTTAATTGTGCATCGTTTTTGGCCTTTCCATGAAACTTTAAAAACACAAAGCATGGCAAAAACGTTTACAATTTAGATGGTTTCCTATTTGACAGTACCCCAACATGCCAGTACCCCGACGTGCAAATACCCCAACGTGGCCCGGGTTGCGAGGGCCCTTTATAGCTGCTCGCAGCTCTAGTTATTCTTCTTCTTCTTCTTCTTCTTCTTTATTCTCCGCAAACAATCGCGATTTTGGGTACCTAAATATTCACGAAAACTCACCGAACTTTGCACACTCCTCAGGTCCGGCGAAAAATTTGATATTATGAAGTCGTTATAACAACGCGACTCTATAGCGCCCCCTAGCATAGAAAAATAAAAACCAAGCCCGGCACGTTTGAGCTAGAGCAACGAAAATTGGCAGGCACGTGTAGCACCCCGAGACGCACAAAAAAGTCTATTGGGACCATGTAGCTAAAATGTACAGGAAGTGAGCTATGAATTTTTTAATGTCCAATTTTGGCCTATTTTGGCACATTCACTGTGGTCATGCTTTTTCCCCCTATGCAAACATTTTTCATCCCATTGACTTCAAACTTGGTATTTATCATCTCAAGACCTAAGAGAACAGCTGGGCAAAAAGTCTTGCCTTTTCGAAATACTATATGACGGGGGCGGGGCATCAAATATTGCCTTTAAAATTTCATTTGTCCAGAAAGAGCAAATGCTGAATAACTCCCATGTACAAGCTCCAAAAAATCTCAAACTTCTCAGGCAACGTAATAGTCACGGCCTGAAAACATCTATATGACAAAATTCAGTTATACATATAGCGCCACCTAGTGGTTACAATAAATGTCATACTTTACGTTTTTAGCTACTGTGCTGAGCTCGTTGAAGGGATCCAGTTGAAAATTGGTCAGAAAAGCCTTAAGATGTTGATGATGCCCCACACCGAATATTGTAACTTTTCGCCAAAGGGCGTGGCCGCTACGGTGACGCAAAGTCTGAAGATTTTTCGTGACAATAAAAGCTGCATTAACTTGACCGAGATGATCCTATCTTCTCAAAATTTCACACATTTGATGAGAGTCCAGCTCTAAAGACATCTACTAACTTACATTTCATCTAACTGATAGCGCCACCTAGTGGCAATTTTTTTTCTTACGAATTTTCTTCTACGTTTTTCTCCAAACACGTTAACTGGACCTACCTCATATTTGCTCAGATGAGGGTTTCGGCCTTCATGATGTCACAACACGAGGTTTGTGAGTTTTCGCGAATTGCTGTGGGCGTGGCTAAGCGCTGTTCGCCAAGAAAACAACGCCAGTTTTGAGGGTCTAAACATGCACAGAAACTCCTGAAACTTGGCACACACATCTGGCCTGGTAAAATGAGCAATATTTTATTGTTGATTGTGCTATTTTTACAAAAATGACTCAATAGCGCCCCCTGGAAATTTTTAACGAAGCAGCCCCGGTTGTACGTTTAAGCAAGAACGACGATTATTTTCAGGTGTATGAGGGAGCCCAAGACCTACAAAAAAGTCTCTTGTACCCATATGCTAAAATGAACAGGAAGTGAGCTACGAATTTTTGAATGTCCCATTTTTGACGATTTTTGCACATTTTCAGGGGGCATACTTTTGCCCACTTCTCCTACACGTTTTATCCGACTGACTTATGACTTGACCTGGACCATGTCAAGACCTGAGCCAACAACAGACGGAAAAATCTTGACTTTCGGAAATACTATATGGTGAGGGCGGGGCATCAAAATTTGTGTTTCGCACTGAAAAAGGATATGCTTAATAACTCCCCGGTACATGCTCCAAAAAATCCCAAACTTGACATGTATGTTTATCGTCAAGGCCTGAAGGTATCTCTATGACAACATTCAGTTATATATGCAGCGCCACCTAGCCCTTGAGGCATGAAAAAAAAATACCCCACATACGGTATTTTGTACAAAAAATGTACACTCATTCTAAGTGTGATAACTAAGTCATTTATGAATATTTTTTTAGTTTCCACCACTCAAAATGTTCACTGGCATCAGACTTATCCAAACATATATATATTTTTATTTATTTTTGATAGCCTCTATGGACATTAAAAGCAATATCGTGAATGAAGGATATGCTTAATAACTCCACGGTACATGCTCCAAAAAAAAATCCCACACTTGACATGTATGCTTATAATCAAGGCCTGAAGGTATCTCTATGACAACATTCAGTTATAAATACAGCGCCACCTAGCCCTTGAGGCTTATATAAAAATAAAAAAAAATACCCCACATACGGTATTTTGTACAAAAAATGTACACTCATTCTAAGTGTGATAACTAAGTCATTTATGAATATTCTTTTAGTTTCCACCACTCAAATTGTTCACTGGCTTCACACCGATCCAAACGTATGTACGTTTCCATTTTGTTTTATTCATTTTTGATTGCCCCTTTGGACAATAAAAGTAACATTGTGCAATGAGTACAACGAGCGATGATGTGTATATACACTTTTACAAAAAAATACCAATCAGGGAACTCATTGCCTAAAAATAAAAAAGGACGCTGATTTTTGCAGGTCTTAACAATCACCAAAACCCGTTGAGCTTGACACACACACTGGCAAAAAAATATTCTACATGTAAACGTTTATTATGCCATTTTCAAAAATGACTCAATAGCGCCCCCTAGAAATTTTTAATGAAGCAGCCCCGATTGTACGTTTAAGCAAGATCTACGAATATTTTTAGGTGTATGAGGGAGCCAAAGACCTACAAAAAAGTCTCTTGGACCCATATGCTAAAATGAACAGGAAGTAAGCTACGAATTTTTGAATGTCCCATTTTTGACGATTTTTGCACATTTTCAGGGGGCATACTTTTGCCCACTTCTCCTACACGTTTTATCCGACTGACTTATGACTTGACCTGGACCATGCCAAGACCTGAGCCAACAACAGACGGAAAAATCTTGACTTTCGGAAATACTATATGGTGAGGGCGGGGCATCAAAATTTGTGTTTCGCACTGAAAAAGGATATGCTTAATAACTCCCCGGTACATGCTCCAAAAAATCCCAAACTTGACATGTATGTTTATCGTCAAGGCCTGAAGGTATCTCTATGACAACATTCAGTTATATATGCAGCGCCACCTAGCCCTTGAGGCATGAAAAAAAAATACCCCACATACGGTATTTTGTACAAAAAATGTACACTCATTCTAAGTGTGATAACTAAGTCATTTATGAATATTTTTTTAGTTTCCACCACTCAAAATGTTCACTGGCATCAGACTTATCCAAACATATATATATTTTTATTTATTTTTGATAGCCTCTATGGACATTAAAAGCAATATCGTGAATGAAGGATATGCTTAATAACTCCACGGTACATGCTCCAAAAAAAAATCCCACACTTGACATGTATGCTTATAATCAAGGCCTGAAGGTATCTCTATGACAACATTCAGTTATAAATACAGCGCCACCTAGCCCTTGAGGCTTATATAAAAATTAAAAAAAATACCCCACATACGGTATTTTGTACAAAAAATGTACACTCATTCTAAGTGTGATAACTAAGTCATTTATGAATATTCTTTTAGTTTCCACCACTCAAATTGTTCACTGGCTTCACACCGATCCAAACGTATGTACGTTTCCATTTTGTTTTATTCATTTTTGATTGCCCCTTTGGACAATAAAAGTAACATTGTGCAATGAGTACAACGAGCGATGATGTGTATATACACTTTTACAAAAAAATACCAATCAGGGCAACTCATTGCCTAAAAATAAAAAAGGACGCTGATTTTTGCAGGTCTTAACAATCACCAAAACCCGTTGAGCTTGACACACACACTGGCAAAAAAATATTCTACATGTAAACGTTTATTATGCCATTTTCAAAGAAATTTTGCTTCCAATATGCCAGTACCCCAACGTGCCAGTACCCCAACGTGCAAGTACCCCGACGTGCAAGTACCCCAACGTGGCCCGGGTTGCGAGGGCCCTTTATAGCTGCTCGCAGCTCTAGTTAGGGCCCGAGCAGCGGCGGCGGCGGTGCCGCTGCGAGGCCCTATTGTTTTTGTAGGAATTCTTATTATTATTATTCTTATTATTATTCTTCTCCGCAAACGATCACATTTTTGAGACACTAAACGTGACCGAAAACTCACCAAACTTTACACGCACATCAGGCCTGGCGAAAAATTTGATATTTTAAAGTCGCCATACATGATAACAGAAAAATGGCTCCTTAGCGCCCCCTACATAGGTTAAACGGATCCCTGTCCCGCTACGATTGTCCGACGGCTATGAAAATTGTGTGGCACCTGTAGCACATCCCCCTGAACAAAAACCTCTTTGAAGTGTGTACCCTAAAATAGACAGAAAGTGAGGTATGAGTATTTAAATGTCCAATTTTTGCCAATTTTTGCACATTTACAGGGGTCATACTTTTGCCCGCTTCTCCTACACGGTTAACGCGATTGACTTCAAACTTAGGATGGACCATCTCAACACCTGGGACAACATCATTGTGAAAAATGAAAAGTTTTTGATATAATATATGACGGCGGCGGCGCATCAAATTTAGAGTTTAAAAATTCTTACTTCACGAGGCATTGCCGGTTGTACGTTTAATCTAGAGCTACGAAAATTGGTACACATATGTAACAGACTATGACCTACAAAAAACTCTTTTTGAACCATATGCTAAACCTAACAGGAAGTCCACCATTTTGATTTATTTTGGAACGTGTTGCCATTTTTTTGGCCATTTCATTGGGGCCTTATTTTAACGAACTCCTCCTACAGTGTTTATCCGATCATCTTCAAACTTGGTGTGATTCATCTTAAGATGTTGAAGATGAAAAGTTATTGAAAGCTTTGTATTTCGTCGGACGCTGTTGTCATGGCATACACTGTTTGCAAAGGAAAAAAAAATATCCTTAAAGAAGCATTGCCAGTTGTACGAAGCAGCTAGAGCTACGAAAATTTGTAGACATATGTAACAGCCCAAGATGTACAAAAAAGTCTCTTGGTGCCCTGTGCTAAACCCAACAGGAAGTCCCCTAGGGGCCGGGCATCACATTTTGAGCTAAAAAAACTCCTCTTTAACAAAGCATACCCGGCTGTACGTTTCACCTAGAGTTACCAAAATTTGTAGAGGTATATAACAGCCCTCGAGGTACAAAAAACTCTTTTTGAACCATATGCTAAACCTAACAGGACGTCCGCCATTTTGATTTACTTTGGAATGTGTTGCCATTTTTTTTGCCCATTTCATAGGGGTCATATTTTAACAAACTCCTCCTACAGAGTTTATCCGATCATCTTCAAACTTGGTGTGATTTATCTTAAGATGTTGAAAATGAAAAGTTATTGAAAGTTTTTTATTTCGTCACACGCTGTTGTCGTGGCATGCACTTTTTGCAAAGGAAAAAAATCCTTCTTAATGAAGCATTCCCAGTTGTACGAAGCAGCTAGAGCGACGAAAAATTGTACATATGTAACAGCCCAGGATGTACAAAAAAAGTCTCTTGGTGCCATGTGCTAAACCCAACAGGAAGTCCCGTAGGGGCCGGTCATCACATTTTGAGCTAAAAAACTCCTCTTTAACGAAGCATTCTCGGTTGTACGTTTCACCTAGCGCTATGATAATTTAGAGGCATACATAAGAGCCCACGATGTACAAAAAAGTCTCTTGGAACCATGTGCTAAACCAAACAGGAAGTCCGCCATTTTGATTTATGATGGGATTTGTTGCCATTTTTTGTGGCCTTTTTCAGGGGTCATATTTTAACGAACCCCTCCTACAAAATTTATCCGACTGTCTTCAAACTTGGTATGTTTCATCTTAAGATGTTTAAGATGCAAAGTAATCGAAAGTTTTTTATTTTGTCACACGCTGTTGACATAGCAATGCATCGAATTGCACACCATATTTTGCGTTTTGATTAAACAGACAAAGCATTCCCGGTTGTACGTTTCACCTAAAGCTATGATAATTTGCAGGCAAACATAAGAGCTCAGGATGTACAAAAAAAGTCTCTTGGAGCCATATGCTAAACCAATCAGGAAGTCCACCATTTTGATTTACGTTGGGATTTGTAGCCATTTTTTGTGGCCTTTTTTAGGGGTCATATTTTAACGAACTCCTCCTACAAAATTTATCCGACTGTCTTTAAACTTGGTGTGCTTCATCTTAAGATGTTTAAGATGCAAAGTTATCGAAAGTTATTTATTTTGTCGCACGCCGTTGTCATGGCGATGCATTGTTTGCCAAGTAAAATGCTGCTTTTTTGTTTTGGTCTAAACATGTGCAAAAACTCATGAAACTTTACACACACATCAGGCTTGTCATCAGCATGAATATTTTAGAGATTTCTTATTCAATTTGCAATAAATGGTTCAATAGCGCCCTCTAGACATTTTTATGAAGCTTTTGCAAATGTTTTGTGTTTTATGATTCAGCTAGATTTGTAAAAATTGGGATACCTATCAGCCTAAGACTTACAAAAAGGTTTCTAAAGCCATATGCTGAATCAAAAAGGAAGTCTGCCATTTTGATTTACTTTGGTATTTGTAGCCATTTTTTGGGGCCTTTTATAGGGGTCATATTTTCAACAGAACTTATCAGATCGTCTTCATTCTTTGGCGTGTTTCATCTTAAGATATTTAAGATGAAAAGTTATTGAATTTTTTTATTTTGTCACACTCCTTTGCTGTAGCCATGCATTGTTTGTGAAGAAAAATGCTTTTTTGAGAGTCTAAATATGGGTGAAAACTCAACAAAACTTTGCACACACACCAGACCTGTCTGGAACAAGAATATTTTATTTAGAGATTTGTTGTGCAATTTGTAATAAATGGCTCAATAGCGCCCTCTAGACATTTTTATGAAGTATTTCCGATTATATGATTCAGCTAGATGTGTGAATATTGGCAGGCATGCCGAATATATTCAAAAAGTATTCTATATAGCCATGTGCCAATCCATTTTGATTTTATTTTGTTAATTGTGCATCGTTTTTGGCCTTTCCATGAAACTTTAAAAACACAAAGCATGGCAAAAACGTTTACAATTTAGATGGTTTCCTATTTGACAGTACCCCAACATGCCAGTACCCCGACGTGCAAATACCCCAACGTGGCCCGGGTTGCGAGGGCCCTTTATAGCTGCTCGCAGCTCTAGTTATTCTTCTTCTTCTTCTTCTTCTTCTTTATTCTCCGCAAACAATCGCGATTTTGGGTACCTAAATATTCACGAAAACTCACCGAACTTTGCACACTCCTCAGGTCCGGCGAAAAATTTGATATTATGAAGTCGTTATAACAACGCGACTCTATAGCGCCCCCTAGCATAGAAAAATAAAAACCAAGCCCGGCACGTTTGAGCTAGAGCAACGAAAATTGGCAGGCACGTGTAGCACCCCGAGACGCACAAAAAAGTCTATTGGGACCATGTAGCTAAAATGTACAGGAAGTGAGCTATGAATTTTTTAATGTCCAATTTTGGCCTATTTTGGCACATTCACTGTGGTCATGCTTTTTCCCCCTATGCAAACATTTTTCATCCCATTGACTTCAAACTTGGTATTTATCATCTCAAGACCTAAGAGAACAGCTGGGCAAAAAGTCTTGCCTTTTCGAAATACTATATGACGGGGGCGGGGCATCAAATATTGCCTTTAAAATTTCATTTGTCCAGAAAGAGCAAATGCTGAATAACTCCCATGTACAAGCTCCAAAAAATCTCAAACTTCTCAGGCAACGTAATAGTCACGGCCTGAAAACATCTATATGACAAAATTCAGTTATACATATAGCGCCACCTAGTGGTTACAATAAATGTCATACTTTACGTTTTTAGCTACTGTGCTGAGCTCGTTGAAGGGATCCAGTTGAAAATTGGTCAGAAAAGCCTTAAGATGTTGATGATGCCCCACACCGAATATTGTAACTTTTCGCCAAAGGGCGTGGCCGCTACGGTGACGCAAAGTCTGAAGATTTTTCGTGACAATAAAAGCTGCATTAACTTGACCGAGATGATCCTATCTTCTCAAAATTTCACACATTTGATGAGAGTCCAGCTCTAAAGACATCTACTAACTTACATTTCATCTAACTGATAGCGCCACCTAGTGGCAATTTTTTTTCTTACGAATTTTCTTCTACGTTTTTCTCCAAACACGTTAACTGGACCTACCTCATATTTGCTCAGATGAGGGTTTCGGCCTTCATGATGTCACAACACGAGGTTTGTGAGTTTTCGCGAATTGCTGTGGGCGTGGCTAAGCGCTGTTCGCCAAGAAAACAACGCCAGTTTTGAGGGTCTAAACATGCACAGAAACTCCTGAAACTTGGCACACACATCTGGCCTGGTAAAATGAGCAATATTTTATTGTTGATTGTGCTATTTTTACAAAAATGACTCAATAGCGTCCCCTGGAAATTTTTAACGAAGCAGCCCCGGTTGTACGTTTAAGCAAGAACGACGATTATTTTCAGGTGTATGAGGGAGCCCAAGACCTACAAAAAAGTCTCTTGTACCCATATGCTAAAATGAACAGGAAGTGAGCTACGAATTTTTGAATGTCCCATTTTTGACGATTTTTGCACATTCACAGGGGGCAGACTTTTGCCCACCTCTCCTACACGTTTCATCCGACTGAGTTAAGACTTGGCCTGGACCATGTCAAGACCTGAGCCAACGACAGGGGGAAAAATTTTGACTTTTCGAAATACTATATGATGAGGGCGGGGCATCAAAATTTGTGTTTCGCAATGAAAAAGGATATGCTTGATAACTCCCCGGTACATGCTCCAAAAAATCCCAAACTTGACATGTATGTTTATCGTCAAGGCCTGAAGTTATCTCTATGACAACATTCAGTTATATATGCAGCGCCACCTAGCCCTTGAGGCATGAAAAAAAAATACCCCACATACGGTATTTTGTACAAAAAATGTAAACTCATTCTAAGTGTGATAACGAAGTCATTTATGAATATTCTTTTAGTTTCCACCACTCAAAATGTTCACTGGCATCAGACTTATCCAAACATATATATTTTTTTATTTATTTTTGATAGCCTCTATGGACATTAAAAGCAATATCGTGAATGAAGGATATGCTTAATAACTCCACGGTACATGGTCCAAAAAAAATCCCACACTTGACATGTATGCTTATAATCAAGGCCTGAAGGTATCTCTATGACAACATTCAGTTATAAATACAGCGCCACCTAGCCGTTGAGGCTTATATAAAAAAAATTAAAAAAAATACCCCACATACGGTATTTTGTACAAAAAATGTACACTCATTCTAAGTGTGATAACTAAGTCATTTATGAATATTCTTTTAGTTTCCACCACTCAAATTGTTCACTGGCTTCACACCGATCCAAACGTATGTACGTTTCCATTTTGTTTTATTCATTTTTGATTGCCCCTTTGGACAATAAAAGTAAACATTGTGCAATGAGTACAACGAGCGATGATGTGTATATACACTTTTACAAAAAAATACCAATCAGGGCAACTCATTGCCTAAAAATAAATAAGGACGCTGATTTTTGCAGGTCTTAACAATCACCAAAATCCGTTGAGCTTGACAGACACTGGCAAAAAAAATATTCTACATGTAAACGTTTATTATGCCATTTTCAAAGAAATTTTGCTTCCAATATGCCAGTACCCCAACGTGCCAGTACCCCAACGTGCAAGTACCCCAACGTGCAAGGACCCCAACGTGGCCCGGGCTGCGAGGGCCCTTTATAGCTGCTCGCAGCTCTAGTTATTCTTCTTCTTCTTCTTCTTCTTCTTTATTCTCCGCAAACGATCGCGATTTTGGGTACCTAAACATTCACGAAAACTCACCGAACTTTGCACACTCCTCAGGCCCGGCGAAAAATTTGATATTATTAAGTCGTCATAACAATGCGACTCGATAGCGCCCCCTAGCGTAGAAAAATAAAAACCAAGCCCGGCACGTTTGAGCTAGAGCAACAAAAATTGGCAGGCACGTGTAGCACCCCGAGACGCACAAAAAAGTCTATTGGGACCATGTAGCTAAAATGTACAGGAAGTGAGCTATGAATTTTTTAATGTCCAATTTTGGCCTATTTTGGCACATTCACTGTGGTCATGCTTTTTCCCCCTTTGCAAACATTTTTCATCCAATTGACTTCAAACTTGGCATTTATCATCTCAAGACCTGAGAGAACAACTGGGCAAAACATCTTGCCTTTTTGAAATACTATATGATGGGGGCGGGGCATCAAATATTGCCTTTAAAATTTCATTTGTCCAGAAAGAGCAAATGCTTAATAACTCCCATGTTCAAGCTCCAAAAAATCTCAAACTTCTCAGGCAACGTAATAGTCACGGCCTGAAAACATCTATATGACAAAATTCAGTTATACATATAGCGCCACCTAGTGGTTACAATAAATGTCATACTTTACGTTTTTAGCTACTGTGCTGAGCTCGTTGAAGGGATCCAGTTGAAAATTGGTCAGAAAAGCCTTAAGATGTTGATGATGCCCCACACCGAATATTGTAACTTTTCGCCAAAGGGCGTGGCCGCTACGGTGACGCAAAGTCTGAAGATTTTTCGTGACAATAAAAGCTGCATTAACTTGACCGAGATGATCCTATCTTCTCAAAATTTCACACATTTGATGAGAGTCCAGCTCTAAAGACATCTACTAACTTACATTTCATCTAACTGATAGCGCCACCTAGTGGCAATTTTTTTTCTTACGAATTTTCTTCTACGTTTTTCTCCAAACACGTTAACTGGACCTACCTCATATTTGCTCAGATGAGGGTTTCGGCCTTCATGATGTCACAACACGAGGTTTGTGAGTTTTCGCGAATTGCTGTGGGCGTGGCTAAGCGCTGTTCGCCAAGAAAACAACGCCAGTTTTGAGGGTCTAAACATGCACAGAAACTCCTGAAACTTGGCACACACATCTGGCCTGGTAAAATGAGCAATATTTTATTGTTGATTGTGCTATTTTTACAAAAATGACTCAATAGCGTCCCCTCGAAATTTTTAACGAAGCAGCCCCGGTTGTACGTTTAAGCAAGAACGACGAATATTTTCAGGTGTATGAGGGAGCCCAAGACCTACAAAAAAGTCTCTTGTACCCATATGCTAAAATGAACAGGAAGTGAGCTACGAATTTTTGAATGTCCCATTTTTGACGATTTTTGCACATTCACAGGGGGCAGACTTTTGCCCACCTCTCCTACACGTTTCATCCGACTGAGTTAAGACTTGGCCTGGACCATGTCAAGACCTGAGCCAACGACAGGGGGAAAAATTTTGACTTTTCGAAATACTATATGATGAGGGCGGGGCATCAAAATTTGTGTTTCGCAATGAAAAAGGATATGCTTGATAACTCCCCGGTACATGCTCCAAAAAATCCCAAACTTGACATGTATGTTTATCGTCAAGGCCTGAAGTTATCTCTATGACAACATTCAGTTATATATGCAGCGCCACCTAGCCCTTGAGGCATGAAAAAAAAATACCCCACATACGGTGTAACTTTTCGCCAAAGGGCGTGGCCGCTACGGTGACGCAAAGTCTGAAGATTTTTCGTGAAAATAAAAGCTGCATTAACTTGACCGAGATGATCCTATCTTCAAAATTTCACACATTTGATGAGAGTCCAGCCCTAAAGACATCTACTGACTTATATTTCATCTAACTGATAGCGCCACCTAGTGGCAATTGTTTTTCTTACGAATTTTCTTCTACGTTTTTCTCCAAACACGTTAACTGGACCTACCTCATATTTGCTCAGAGGAGGGTTTCGGCCTTCATGATGTCACAACACAAAAAAAAAAATACCCCACATACGGTATTTTGTACAAAAAATGTGCACTCATTCTAAGTGTGATAACTAAGTCATTTATGAATATTCTTTTAGTTTCCACCACTCAAATTGTTCACTGGCTTCACACCGATCCAAACGTATGTACGTTTCCATTTTGTTTTATTCATTTTTGATTGCCCCTTTGGACAATAAAAGTAACATTGTGCAATGAGTACAACGAGCGATGATGTGTATATACACTTTTACAAAAAAATACCAATCAGGGCAACTCATTGCCTAAAAATAAAAAAGGACGCTGATTTTTGCAGGTCTTAACAATCACCAAAACCCGTTGAGCTTGACACACACACTGGCAAAAAAATATTCTACATGTTAAGGTTTATCATGCCATTTTCAAAGAAAATTTTGCTTCCTTTTTTTTTTTTTTTTTTTTTTTTTTTCTTTTCTTTTTTTTTTTCTAAAGAGCTCAGAATTGTTCATTCGGTAGTCTTACCGATTCAACGTCTTGTCATCATTGCTCTTTTTTTTTTTTTTTTTTTTTTTTTTTTTTTGTGTATGTGTGCGTGCGTTTGCGTGCGTTTGCGTGCGTGCGTGTGCGTGCGTGCAAATACGTATACATTTATACTCATTCATTCACCTAAAACCTTATAAATATCCCATTACCCTTCGCCTTAACCAGGTACTTCAGAATCTTGCCAGAGTCGTGAGATTTAAATGGTCAGGAGACCAGAGAAAAGGTCAGAAAAAAAACGTTTGCGTGCGTGCGTTTGCGTGCGTGCGTTTGCGTGCGTGCGTTTGCGTGTGTGCGTTTGCGTGCGTTTGCGTGCGTGCGTGTGCGTGCGTGCAAATACGTATAAATTTATACTCATTCATTCACCTAAAACCTTATAAATATCCCATTACCCTTCGCCTTAACCAGGTACTTCAGAATCTTGCCAGAGTCGTGAGATTTAAATGGTCAGGAGACCAGAGAAAAGGTCAGAAAAAAAAAAGAAATAAAGAGAAAAGAAAGGTAAATCAAAGTGACATCCAGCACCGACCAAACACTTCCTGCCTTCCCCATGATTACAAAATCAAAGTCTTACGCCAACCCCGGAAGCCTCTAAATTCCAGCAAATTTAGCGAGATCTCAAGAGCCCAGAGGAAAAACTAAAGAGAGGAAGGAGGGAAGGATCGATAAGGCAGAGTGAGATCAATAGAAGCCAGTACATCCAATCCATCAAAGTGAAGTCCAGCACCAACAAGACCCCTCCTGCGTGGTTACAAAACCAGAGTCTTATGCCAACCCCAGAGACCTCATACTTCTAATAAATTAAGATCTCAAGTGACCAGAGGAAAAACTAAAGAGAGGAAGGAGGGAAGGATAGATAAAGCAAAGTGAGAACCACAGACACCAGCACCAACTGATTCAAGGGGCTGTGGGAGGGAGAGGGTACTTCTGTTGAGTTTCAGTAGATGCTGGTGCGACGGATCTGGCATGCATAAGGACCACCACCAAAGAAAGAAGCCGTCAACCGCGGTCCAGCAAAGCGAGCCCCCCCCCCCCCCCCCCGGAATCCCCAGGCCGCGGCAGCACCAAGGCCACCCCCAAGCCACCCGAGCGGACACCGGTCGGCGAGCCGACCCAGACACCCGGAACACCCCCGCCCCAGCCCCGGCCCACACCCCCGAGCCCAAGGCCGCAGAACGAGGCCCAGCGGGCCCCCACAGCGCCCCACCGGTCCCCAGCCCCCATCCCCCCACGACCCCCCCGCACCCCACCCAAACCCGCCATCCACCACGACCCAGGCCCCACCACCCCCGACCCCCAAACCCCCGAACACACCCCGACCCCCAGCACCCAACCCCCCACCCACCCATACCTCCACCCCCCACCTCCCCCCAAACAAGCCGCCCCTCCCCGACGGCCGCCACCCCCCCCCCGCGAACCCGGCCCCCCGCGAGAACCCCCCCCCCCCCGGAAACCGGCACCGGGCAGCAGCGCAGAGAGGGAAGATGTGCCCACCCCACCTCCAGCCGCGCGAGATTTGCACAGCGGCGGGAGGGGGGAAGCAGAGGAGGAAGCACCAGGGGAGAAGGCGGAACACCAGAACACCGAGCCCGGTGGGGAGAGGCCCCGGTCGTCACGCCAGAGTACTAGTGACACCTAACCCTGTTACTGAGTCCGCCAGCTCGCCGACTGGCGAGCTCTACCCTTACACCGTGAATGTGGCCCCACCCAGTGTATATACAAGTGTGTGCGTGTGGTGCATTAAAATTGGGAGCAGGTGAGTCGGAGCAGAGGGAAAAAATTTCCCCTACTCCGACACACCCGTATCCCCCCCAAAAAAATGAATATGTATATGTGTGGTGCATTAAAAAAGGGAATGGAGGGACAAAGTGGTGGGGCAGGGACACAAATGGGGGGGACCACAGCGCTGCCAGGCACTGCAGTCCATCCCCTCTGATGGCTCCCCGCCCCAACTCACCCCTCCCCTTGGACGTGAGGTGCATTAAAATTGGAGGGGAGTTGAAGGGTGAAGACGGTGTTTCCACCCTTCCCCACCCCACCAAGAAATGTGTTGTGTGCCCTATGTGTATATTTACAAAGTGTATAGTGCAAGCTAGTGAAGTGAGTAAGAGGAGCGACCAGCGGGGCCTCACCCAACCCGGCGGGTGTAGGTGGCACGCCCGCCCCCCAGCACCCCCACCCCCACCCGCCCCCCACCTCATCCACCCGGCACCACAATGGGCGGACAGCCAGCGCAGCAGGGCTACCGGACAGCCCACCGGCCACCGGAGCCCGCCCGGGGCGCCAGGAGTTATACCGGAGTGGGGCAGGCCCCAAACCCTCGCCCGGCCCCCGGAGCCCGACGCCCGGGCCGGGGAGGGAGCCCCAGGCCCAGGGAGAGGGAGGGGGAGGGGCCGCAGGGCAGACAGGGAAGGGGGGGGGGGGGGGGGGCGGGGAGAAGACGACAAGAAGGCGAAAGGGCGGCTGCAGGGCAGGAGGCGGGGGGGGGGGGGGGGAGGAGGAGGGAGGGCGACAAGGGAAAAGGGACCGGGAGGCAGAGGAGGATGGGCGGGAGGAGGCGAGGAGGGAGAGGCGACAGGGGGGAGGAAGGGGGAGGGGAGAGGGAACCACGGGGCACACCGGGGGCCCACCCACCCCGAACCGCGCCGCCGGGCACGGAGCAGCGGACCGCGCCGGGACGGCACCGCCCCGGGCACCAGGGGAAGCACCCCAACACCGCACCCCACAGGGGGCCCAGGGAGCGGCCAAGACGCAACCGCCACCGAGCAGACAACGGGGGGGCAGAACCACCCCCGCCCGACCACAGGGGACGGCGTCAAGAAAATTGACTAATTAGCATGCAGTAACACCAAGTGTTGATGCTTAGTGCCCACTAGAAATAGATCTTAAGGAGTTATTGAGTATAGTGTCGTATAGTGTGGTATGCTCGAGCCCACTAGCAGCAACTAGGTTCCTGACTATATAAAAATAAAAACAATCAGATACAAAATACCAAATACAAGAGCAGCGAAAACAGAAGTTGTAACGATGTGGTGGCTCTCGTTAACAGGCAGAATCTTGGCAGGATTAAGTTGCCAAATTGAGATTAAAATATTCTATGTACATAGACCATATTTGTTTAAATCTTGATACTTGATTTTTATTTAAGGCAGAGATTTTTTCCATTGAGATATAATTTATTAGTAAGTTTAACCAGTGGTCGATATTTAGAGATTGTTTATTTTTCCAATTGACAAGGATTATTTTTTTAGCAATAGTAAGGGCTATAAATATAGATTGAGATTGTTTACATGGTAGCTCAGTTATTGTTAAGTCACCTAGTAAACACAATCTTGGAGATAAAGGAAGCCTACAGTTTAATATATCAGCGAGCTTTCCCAAGATTTTAGTCCAGAAATGCAGCACTGGAGTACATGACCATAAAGCATGAAGATAAGTATCGGCAGTGTTTTGTGAGCACTGGAGACAAATGTCGGAGTCAGAGAGTCCCATTTTTTTCATCATATATTGTGTAATATATGTTCTATGAAGTATCTTATATTGGATAAGTTGCAAATTTGTCTGTTTGGTCATTTTAAATACATTTTCACAGATTTGGGTCCAAAAGTCTGGTTCCGGAACTATAGACAAGTCTTTTTCCCATTTTAAAGTCGGTAAATACGTTTTATTTGTGTATAAAAATAACTTATATATTTTTGATATTTTCTTTATTGTTGTTGGAGAAAGCTTTATAATATCTTTAGCTAAGACAGGCAGTTGGAGCGTATCCTGAAGTGTTGGGATTTGTTTCTTAACCATATTTTTAACTTGCAGATAATGTAAGAAATTTCCCTTTTTTATTTCATATTTCTGGACCAAGTTTGTATATGATATAAACTTATTATCTGAGAAAAGATGATGAAGGTGTGTAATTCCTTTCTGCTCCCATAGGCTTAAATGGAACGACTGATTATTAAGTTGAAAGTCGGGGTTATGCCAAATGGGAAAGAGCCCACAGGGCGCCAATTGGGAGTTTGTAATTTCTAATGCCTTCCACCAGGCAGTCAGGGTGGCGGCTATCATTGGGTTTTTAAAACAATTATGTCGTCTTATTGATTTTGTAATAAAGAGTAAATCTGACAGTCTAAGATTATTACAATCCTTCTGCTCCAATTCCAACCAACAGTTAGTATCTCTGTTGGGTTGTGTCCATAGCACAAGATATTGTAGTTGATTAGCTAAATAATAGTACATAAAGTTTGGTGCCTCTAAACCTCCTTTAGATTTACTTTCCTGAAGAGTAGATAGACTAATTTTGGCTTTTTTTTTATTCCAATAGAATTTTATGATAGCAGAGTCCAGCGATTGGAACCAGTTAGACGTAGGTTTAAATGGAATCATTGAAAATAAATAATTAATCTTTGGTAAAACTTTCATTTTTATAGTAGCTATCCGTCCTATTAAAGAGATCGGAAGATTATTCCAGCGCTCCAGGTCACTACGGATACTATCCAATAATGGTGAAAAATTTAAAGAAGTTAATTCAGTTAACTTAAGTGAAATTTTAACACCTAAGTATTTTAAATTACCTGTAGGAAAGGAGTAGTGTGGATCCTGACTTGTAGGATTCCATGAATTTTCTGTAATAGGTAATAATGTTGATTTTGTCCAGTTAATAGAGTAATCTGATAAGTGAGAGAATTTAGTTATTAATTTAAATGCTTCCCCTAGCGAGATAGCAGGTTCTTCTAAATAGAGTAATATATCATCGGCATATAGATTAATTTTATGTTCTATTGTCCCGGAGTGGATTCCTTGGATCCGTCTATCCTGACGTATAGCTAATGCAAGCGGCTCAATAAATATAGCAAATAATAAAGGAGAAATTGGGCACCCTTGTCTTGTTCCCCTTTGTAAAGTAAAACTCTGTGATGTAATCCCATTAGTAGTAACTGTAGCTTTAGGAGAATCATATAATATTGAGACCCATTGAATGAATGACTCCCCGAAGCCGAATTTATTTAAGACAGCAAAGAGGAAGGACCAGTTAACTTTATCGAATGCTTTTTCTGCATCCAGCGAAATAACAACTGCCTTTTTATCATACCGCTGTGACATACTAATCAAGTTAAAGAGTCTCCTAATATTATTAGTAGAATGACGACCTTTAATAAAACCTGTTTGATCACTATGAATAATTGTCGAGATTACCGTCTCTAATCGAGATGCCAAGGCCTTAGCGATAATTTTAATATCGGTATTAATTAGTGATATCGGTCGGTAACTTGACGGGAGGGTAGGGTCTTTTTCTGGCTTTAATAAAAGTTTAATTGCTGCTATATTCATATCTTGACGTATATCACCTTTACTTTTAATTTCAGTTACTACTCTTAGAAATAATGGAGCAAACATTAACCAGAAATGTTTAAAAAATATAGCCGGAAAGCCGTCTGGACCAGGTGCTCTGCCATTAGGCATACTGTCTAAAGCACGATACAACTCATCTATAGTAAGCGGGGTATCGAGAATATCTTTATGTTCAATAGATAACTGAGGTATATTTAAGCTGTTTAGGAATTCCTCAATATATTCAGGGTTAGGTCTATTAATTTCTGTGTATAGATTTCGATAATAGTTATAAAAAATATGGTTAATTTCTTCTGGTGATTGTGTGCATTCACCATTTATATCTTTAATAGCCGTTATAAGAGATTTTTCCCGATTCCGTTGAAGTTGATTTGCCAGGAATTTACCTGATTTATTATTATGTTCAAAATTATTATATCTCAACTGTTGTATTATAAACTCTGTCTTTTTAGATAACATGTTATCTAACTGTATTTTTATATTCTGTAGTTCTATCCATATTTGATTATTTGGGTTTAATACATATTCATCCGTTAGTTGTTTAATTTTATCTTCCAGGTATTTTTGTAATTTTTGATCCTGTTTCTTTTTATAAGTTGAATATGATATAATTTTCCCTCTAATTACCGCTTTCCCTGCTTCCCAGAGAAGAGATGGAGATATATTTGGAGAGTCATTTATTTCCAAAAAATCTGCCCACTCCCTTCTAATAATTTTATCAAACTCTACGTCTTTCAGTAATGAGATGTTAAAACGCCATATCGGGGGAGGTTTAAAGGTAGAGTCAATTTGTAGAGTGAGGGAGACTGGTGCATGATCACTTATAATTATAGAATGTATTTTTATAGCAGTTTTATCAACAATAGAATTATTTGTAAGGAAAAAATCAATTCTTGAGAATGATCGGTGCACAGCAGAGAAGAAAGTAAATTCCTTCTTAGTTGGGTTTTGAAGTCTCCAGCCATCGCTGAGGCCAAAATCCTCCATATATTCATCTATTACTTTAGCGGATCGTAATCGCCTTGTATATATCGTATTATTAGAACGATCTATTAACGGGTTCAAGACCGTGTTAAAATCACCTCCAATAATAATAGTAGAATTTGTTGCTAAATCGAGTAACCGAGAGAAAAATTCATGGAAAAAATCAGGGTCATCATTATTTGGGGCATATAAATTACCAATTGTATATACTTTATTAAATATAGTTACCTGGATAATAATATATCGGCCCTCTAAATCTGTTACTATATTATTTAGAGTAAAGAATAAATTCTTATGTATAAGTATAGAGACACCTCTTTGTCTACTATTATAGGAGGCAGAGTAAACTTGACTAAAATTTTTATCTATAAATAATTTTTCTTCTGATTTTTGTAAGTGGGTTTCTTGTAGGAGACAAATATCTGCCTTAAATTTTGAGAGATGGTCTAAAATTTTTATTCTTTTTGCCTGGGAGCGAGCGCCACACACATTCCAGGAGACCAGAACTAATTTCTGCATACAAGCAATATAGACTCAGTCTTATGTATACATCTATATAAGCTGCTTATTAATATTAACATATTGTAGGATAGCAAAAGAGTAATTAGGCAATTTATATAATTTATATAAAGAGAGAGATAGCAAGTAGATAAGTATAATAGTGAAGAAACGTGGGGGGAAGTGAGTGTGAAGGAAATCTGTGGGGGATTCAACATAACAATACACCAGTAAATGGTGACCTAAGCGAGATTATTATTATTATTATTAATTTATTTTTTTTAAGAATATATTTTTATATTATTATTATTATTATTATTATTATTACTATATAGCCTATGCATAATATAAATTCATATTCTATTTCGTAACCCATTATCCATACATATACATACATATACATATACATATATATACATATATACACATATACATACACATACATATACATATACATACGTCAAATAATCACACAATGCTCGGCTCTACCAATTGTCAGTTAGAACAGCCAAGGGGTCGAGGTTGGGTTTCGGAATAGCTGGCCGTCGATATATAATTTATCAACGACCATCGAAGTCCGTTTACCCTCCTGTCTATTTTGTTTCATTACAGGAAACAGTACTTTTCGCCGCTCGTTTATCTCTCTTGGGAATTGATCATTCATCCCGAAAGATGTCCCTTTGAGCTCCCGTCCTTTACTTTTTACCAATTCTTTATGTTTAAAATGTTCGAACTTAGCAATAATAGGACGGGGCTTATTTGCTTCCAATATGCCAGTACCCCAACGTGCCAGTACCCCAACGTGCAAGTACCCCAACGTGCAAGTACCCCAACGTGCAAGGACCCCAACGTGGCTCGGGCTGCGAGGGCCCTTTATAGCTGCTCGCAGCTCTAGTTATTATTATTATTATTATTATTATTATTATTATTATTATTATTATTATTATTATTATTATTATTATTATTCTTTATTCTCCGCAAACGATCGCGATTTTGGGTACCTAAACATTCACGAAAACTCACCGAACTTTGCACACTCCTCAGGTCCGGCGAAAAATTTGATATTATTAAGTCGTCATAACAATGCGACTCGATAGCGCCCCCTAGCGTAGAAAAATAAAAACCAAGCCCGGCACGTTTGAGCTAGAGCAACAAAAATTGGCAGGCACGTGTAGCACCCCGAGACACACAAAAAAGTCTATTGGGACCATGTAGCTAAAATGTACAGGAAGTGAGCTATGAATTTTTTAATGTCCAATTTTGGCCGATTTTGGCACATTCACTGTGGTCATGCTTTTTCCCCCTTTGCAAACATTTTTCATCCAATTGACTTCAAACTTGGCATTTATCATCTCAAGACCTGAGAGAACAACTGGGCAAAACATCTTGCCTTTTTGAAATACTATATGACGGGGGCGGGGCATCAAATATTGCCTTTAAAATTTCATTTGTCCAGAAAGAGCAAATGCTGAATAACTCCCATGTTCAAGCTCCAAAAAATCTCAAACTTCTCAGGCAACGTAATAGTCACGGCCTGAAAACATCTATATGATAAAATTCAGTTATACATATAGCGCCACCTAGTGGTTACAATAAATGTCATACTTTACGTTTTTAGCTACTGTGCTGAGCTTGTTGAAGGGATCCATTTGAAAATTGGTCAGAAAAGCCTTAAGATGTTGATCATGCCCCACACCGAATATTGTAACTTTTCGCCAAAGGGCGTGGCCGCTACGGTGACGCAAAGTCTGAAGATTTTTCTTGAAAATAAAAGCTGCATTAACTTGACCGAGATGATCCTATCTTCTCAAAATTTCACACATTTGATGAGAGTCCAGCCCTAAAGACATCTACTGACTTATATTTCATCTAACTGATAGCGCCACCTAGTGGCAATTTTTTTTCTTACGAATTTTCTTCTATGTTTTTCTCCAAACACGTTAACTGGACCTACCTCATATTTGCTCAGATGAGGGTTTCGGCCTTCATGATGTCACAACACGAAGTTTGTGAGTTTTCGCGAATTGCTGTGGGTGTGGCTAAGCGCTGTTCGCCAAGAAAACAACGCCAATTTTGAGGGCCTAAACTGGCACAAAAATTCCTGAAACTTGGCACACACATCTGGCCTGGTAAAATGAGCAATATTTTATTGTTGATTGTGCTATTTTTACAAAAATGACTCAATAGCGCCACCTCGAAATTTTTAACGAAGCAGCCCCGGTTGTACGTTTAAGCAAGAATGACGAATATTTTTAGGTGTATGAGGGAGCCCAAGACCTACAAAAAAGTCTCTTGGAACCATATGCTAAAATGAACAGGAAGTTAGCTACGAATTTTTGAATGTCCCATTTTTGACAATTTTTGCACATTCACAGGGGGCAGACTTTTGCCCACTTCTCCTACACGTTTCATCTGACTGAGTTAAGACTTGACCTGGACCATGTCAAGACCTGAGCCAACGACAGGGGGAAAAATCTTGACCTTTCGAAATACTATATGATGAAGGCGGGGCATCAAAATTTGTGTTTCGCACTGAAAAAGGATATGCTTAATAACTCCCCGGTACATGCTCCAAAAAATCCCAAACTTGACATGTATGTTTATCGTCAAGGCCTGAAGCTATCTCTATGACAACATTCAGTTATATATGCAGCGCCACCTAGCCCTTGAGGCATAAAAAAAAAATACCCCACATACGGTATTTTGTACAAAAAATGTAAACTCATTCTAAGTGTGATAACTAAGTCATTTATGAATATTCTTTTAGTTTCCACCACTCAAAATGTTCACTGGCATCAGACTTATCCAAACATATATATATTTTTATTTATTTTTGATAGCCTCTGTGGACATGAAAAGCAATATCGTGAATGAAGGATATGCTTAATAACTCCACGGTACATGCTCCAAAAAAAATCCCACACTTGACATGTATGCTTATAATCAAGGCCTGAAGGTATCTCGATGACAACATTCAGTTATAAATACAGTGCCACCTAGCCCTTGAGGCTTATATAAAAAAAAAAACCCACATACGGTATTTTGTACAAAAAAATTTAAACTCATTCTAAGTGTGATGACTAAGTCATTTCTGAATATTCTTTTAGTTTCCACCACTCAAATTGTTCACTGGCTTCACACCGATCCAAACGTATGTACGTTTCCATTTTGTTTTATTCATTTTTGATTGCCCCTTTGGACAATAAAAGTAACATTGTGCAATGAGTACAACGAGCGATGATGTATATATACACTTTTACAAAAAATACCAATCAGGGCAACTCATTGCCTAAAAATAAAAAAGGACGCTGATTTTTGCAGGTCTTAACAATCACCAAAACTCGTTGAGCTTGATACACACACTGGCAAAAAAAATATTATACATGTAAACGTTTATTATGCCATTTTCAAAGAAATTTTGCTTCCAATATGCCAGTACCCCAATGTGCCAGTACCCCAACGTGCAAGTACCCCAACGTGCAAGGACCCCAACGTGGCCCGGGCTGCGAGGGCCCTTTATAGCTGCTCGCAGCTCTAGTTAGGGCCCGAGCAACGACCGCTGCGAGGTCCCTATTGTTTTTCGTTCGAATTATTATTATTATTAGGGCCCGAGCAGCGACCGCTGCGAGGTCCCTATTGTTTTTCGTTCGAATTATTATTATTAGGGCCCGAGCAGCGACCGCTGCGAGGTCCCTCTTGTTTTTGTAAGAATTATTCTTCTTCTTCTTCTTCTTCTCCGTAAACGATCGCATTTTTGAGGGCCTAAACATTTACGAAAACTCACCAAACTTTGCAGTCTCTTCGGGCCCGGCGAAAAATTTGATATTATGTAGTTGTCATAACAACGCGACTCTATAGCGCCACCTAGCGTAGAAAAATAAAAACCAATCCCGGCCCGTTTGAGCTAGAGCTACGAAAATTGGCAGGCACGTGTAGCACTACGAGACGCACAAAAAAGTCAGTGGAAGCCATTTCCTAAAATGTACAGGAAGTGAGCTATGAATTTTTTAATGTCCAATTTTGGCCTATTTTGGCACATTCACTGTGGTCATACTTTTTCCCCCTATGCAAACATTTTTCATCCCATTGACTTTAAACTTGGCATTTATCATCTCAAGACTTAAGAGAAAAACTAGGCAAAAAATCTTGCGTTTTCGAAATACTATATGACGGGGGCGGGGCATCAAATATTGCCTTTAAAATTTCATTTGTCCAGAAAGAGCAAATGCTGAATAACTCCCATGTACAAGCTCCAAAAAATCTCAAACTTCTCAGGCAACGTAATAGTCACGGCCTGAAAACACCTATATGAAAAAATTCAGTTATACATATAGCGCCACCTAGTGGTTACAATAAATGTCATACTTTACGTTTTTAGCTACTGTGCTGAGCTCGTTGAAGGGATCCAGTTGAAAATTGGTCAGAAAAGCCTTAAGATGTTGATCATGCCCCACACCGAATATTGTAACTTTTCGCCAAAGGGCGTGGCCGCTACGGTGACGCAAAGTCCGAAAATTTTTCGTGACAATAAAAGCTGCATGAACTTGACCGAGATGATCCTATCTTCTCAAAATTTCACACATTTGATGAGAGTCCAGCCCTTAAGACATCTACGAACTTATATTTCATCTTACTGATAGCGCCACCTAGTGGCAATTTTTTTTCTTACGAATTTTCTTGTACATTTTTCTCCAAACACGTTAACTGGACCAACCTCATATTTGCTCAGATGAGGGTTTCGGCCTTCATGATGTCACAACACGAAGTTTGTGAGTTTTCGCGAATCGCTGTGGGCGTGGCTAAGCACTGTTCGCCAAGAAAACAACGCCAGTTTTGAGGGTCTAAACATGCGCAGAAACTCATGAAACTTGGCACACACATCTGGCCTGGTAAAATGAACAATATTTTATTGTTGATTGTACTATTTTTACAAAAATGACTCAATAGCGCCCCCTAGAAATTTTTAACGAAGCAGCCCCGATTCTACGTTTAAGCAAGATCTACGAAAATTTTTACGTGTATGAGGGAGCCAAAGACCTACAAAAAAGTCTCTTGGACCCATATGCTAAAATGAACAGGAAGTGAGGTACGAATTTTTGAATGTCCCATTTTTGACGATTTTTGCACATTTTCAGGGGGCATACTTTTGCCCACTTCTCCTACATGTTTTATCCGACTGACTTATGACTTGACCTGGACCATGCCAAGACCTGAGCCAACAACAGACGGAAAAATCTTGACTTTTGGAAATACTATATGATGAGCGCGGGGCATCAAAATTTGTGTTTCGCACTGAAAAAGGATATGCTTAATAACTCCCCGATACATGCTCCAAAAAATCCCAAACTTGACATGTATGTTTATCGTCAAGGCCTGAAGGTATCTCTATGACAACATTCAGTTATATATGCAGCGCCACCTCGCCCTTGAGGCAAAACAAAAAAATACCCCACATACGGTATTTTGTACAAAAAATGTAAACTCATTCTAAGTGTGATAACTAAGTCATTTATGAATATTCTTTTACTTTCCACCACTCAAAATGTTCACTGGTATTAGACTTATCCAAACATGTACTTTTTTATTTATTTTTGATAGCCTCTAATGGACATTAAAAGCAATATCGTGAATGAAGGATATGCTTAATAACTCCACGGTACATGCTCCAAAAAAATCCCACACTTGACATGTATGTTTAGAGTCAAGGCTTGAAGGTATCCCTATGACAACATTCCATTATATATACAGCGCCACCTAGCCCTAGAGGCATAAAAAAAAATACACCAACTTAACGGTATTTTTACAAAAAAAAAAAAAATCCACATGTCAAGGTTTATCATGCCATTTTCAAAGAAATTCTGCTTCCAATGTGCCGTACCTAAACTTGCCAGTACCCCAACGTGCCAGTACCCCAACGTGCAAGTACCCCAACGTGCAAGTACCCCAACGTGGCCCGGGCTGCGAGGGCCCTTTATAGCTGCTCGCAGCTCTAGTTATTATTAGGGCCCGAGCAGCGACCGCTGCGAGGTCCCTATTGTTTTTGTAAAAATTATTATTATTATTATTATTATTAGGGCCCGAGCAGCGACCGCTGCGAGGTCCCTATTGTTTTTCAAGGAATTCTTATTATTCTTCTTTTTATTTGTTATTATTCTTTTCCGCAAACAATCACATTTTTGAGACACTAAACGTGAACGAAAACTCACCAAACTTTACACACACGTCAGGCCTGGCGAAAAATTTGATATTTTAAAGTCGCCATAGGTGATAACAGAAAAATGGCTCCATAGCGCCACCTACATAGGTTAAACAGATCCCTGGCCCGCTACGATTGTCCGACGGCTATGAAAATTGTGTGGCACCTGTAGCACATCCAGATGAACAAAAACCTCTTTGATGTGTGTACCCTAAAATAGACAGGAAGTGAGATATGAGTATTTAAATGTCCAATTTTGGCCAATTTTTGCACATTTACAGGGGTCATACTTTTGCCTGCTTCTCCTACACGGTTAATCCAATTGACTTCAAACTTGGGATGTACCATCTCAAGACCTGGGACAACACCATGGTAAAAAATCTAAAGTTTTCGACATACTATATGACGGCGGTGGGGCATCAAATTTAGAGTTTCAAAACTCTTACTAAACGTAGTATTGCCGGTTGTATGTTTAACCTAGAGCTACGAAAATTGGTACACATATGTAACAGACTATGACCTACAAAAAAGTCTGTTGGTGCCATATGCTAAACCCAACAGGAAGTCCGCCAGAGGCGGGGCATCAAATTTTGAGTTTCAAAATTCTTACTTAATGAAGCATTCCCGGCTGTACGTTTCACCTAGAGTTACCAAAATTTAAAGACATATGTAACAGCCCTCAAGGTACAAAAAACTCTTTTTGAACCATATGCTAAACCTAACAGAAAGTCCACCATTTTGATTTACTTTGGAACGTGTTCCCATTTTTTTGGCCATTTCATAGGGGTCCTATTTTAACGAACTCCTCTTACAGAGTTTATCCGATCATCTTCAAACTTGGTGTGATTCATCTTAAGATGTTGAAGATGAAAAGTTATTGAAAGCTTTTTATTTCGCTGCACGCTGTTGTCGTGGCATGCACTTGTTTGCAAAGGAAAAAAATTCTTCTTAATGAAGAATTCTCAGTTGTACGAAGCAGCTAGAGCTACGAAAATTTGTAGACATATGTAACAGCCCACGATGTACAAAAAAGTCTCTTGCTGCTTTGTGCTAAACCCAACAGGAAGTCCCGCAAGGGCCGGGCATCACTTTTTGAGCTAAAAAACTCCTCTTTAACGAAGCATTCCCGGTTGTACCTTTCACCTAGCGCTATGATAATTCGGGGGCATACATAAGAGCCCACGATGTACAAAAAAGTCTTTTAGAACCATATGCTAAGCCAAACAGGAAGTCCGGCATTTTGATTTACTTTGCTATTTGTAGCCATTTTTTGGGGGCCTTTTATAGGCCTCATATTTTCTACAAAACTTATCAGATTGTCTTCATTCTTTGGCATGTTTCATCTGAAGTATTGCCGGTTATACGTTTAATCTAGAGCTACGAAAATTGGTACACATATGTAACAGACTATGATCTACAAAAAAAGCATGTTGGTGCCATATGCTAAACCTAACAGGAAGTCCGCCAGAGGCAGGGCATCAAATTTTGCATTTCAAAATTTTTACTTAATGAAGCATTTCCGGCTGTACGTTTCACCTAGAGTGACCAACATTTGAAGACATATGTAACAGCCCTCAAGGTACAAAAAACTCTTTTTGAACCATATGCTAAACCTAACAGGAAGTCTGCCATTTTGATTTACTTTGGAACATGTTGCCATTTTTTTGGCCATTTCATAGGGGTCTTATTTTAACGAACTCCTCCTACAGAGTTTATCCGATCATCTTCAAACTTGGTGTGATTCATCTTAAGATGTTGACGATGAAAAGTTATTGAAAGCTTTTTATTTCGTCGCACGCTGTTGTCGTGGCATGCACTGTTGGCAAAGGAAAAAAAATCCTTCTTAATGCAGCGTTCCCAGTTGGACGAAGCAGCTCGAGCTACAAAAATTTGTAGACATATGTACACATTTGTCCACATATATATATTTACATATGCATGTAAAAAATTATGTCAGGCTAAACTAAATGGTTGATTAGGCCCCACACATTTTCACCTTACCATACCCGGCCCTCTTTGCAAAAGGTTTGAACACTCCTGGCCTAAACCTAGGTGTATACTCAAACTATGCACGCACATAAAGCCTGGAACAAAATGTGTAATTTAGAGGGTTCTTGTTTTGTTTTTTGTATTCCTTATATTTCATGTCATTATACTTGACACACTATTTTTACTACTCACTGAATCAGTTATAAGAACATTTAATTGATACAATCCAATCACATCCTAGAGAATTGAAAACACATTCAATCATGAGGTTGTTAAGACACATTTACTTCTGTAGCACTTAACCACAAACAAGTTGCGACATCCCCTGATCTAACCCTCCAACCGGGCAAGGAAAAACTTTCAGGGGTCATATTTTAACGAACCCCTCCTACAAAATTTATCCGACTGTCTTCAAACTTGGTGTGTTTCATCTTAAGATGTTTAAGATGCAAAGTAATCGAAAGTTTTTTATTTTGTAACACGCTGTTGCCATAGCAATGCATTGTTTGTCAAGTGCTGCTTTTTTTTTTTTATACACATGAAAACTCATGGAACTTTGCAAACACATCAGACTTGTCATGAACATGAATTTTCAGAGATTTATTGTGCAATTTGCAATAAATAGCGCCCTCTAGACCTTTTTATGAAGCATTTCCGATTGTATGATTATGCTACACCTACAAAAAAGTATTATGTAGCCATTTGCCAAACCAAAGAGGAAGTCCGCTATTTTGATTTTATTTTGGGAATTATACATCATTTTTGGCCTTTTTCATTCAACTTTGCACAGACAAGGCATGGAAAAAACTAACATTTTAAATGGTCCTTGTTCCATGTAACAGTTGTCAAGTGCTGCTTTTTTTTTTTTTATACACATGAAAACTCATGAAACTTTGCAAACACATCAGACTTGTCATGAACATGAATTTTCAGAGATTTATTGTGCAATTTGCAATAAATAGCGCCCTCGAGACATTTTTATGAAGCATTTCCGATTGTATGATTATGCTAGACCTACAAAAAAGTATTATGTAGCCATTTGCCAAACCAAAGAGGAAGTCCGCTATTTTGATTTTATTTTGGGAATTATACATAATTTTTGGCCTCCTTCATTAAACTTTGCACAGACAAGGCATGGAAAAAACTAACATTTTAAATGGTCCTTGTTCCATGTAACAGTACCCCAACGTGCCAGTACCCTGACGTGCAAGTAACCCAACGTTGTGCTCAATAGCGCCCTCTATGCATTTTTATGGAGCATTTCCAATTGTATGATTCAAGCGATAAACAACTAAAGATGACTTGACCTAGATTTGTGAAAACTGGGAGGCATACCTATTAGCTTAAGACCTACAAAAAGTATTCTGTAGCCGTATGCTAAACCTAAAAGGAAGTCCGCCATTTTGAATTTATTTTGGGAATTGCGCACCATATTTTGCGTTTTGATTAAACTTTGCACACACAAGGCTTGTCAAAAACATTTTAGATGGTCCTTGTCCTATTTGACAGTACCCCAACGTGCCAGTACCCCGACGTGCAAGTACCCCAACGTGGCACGCCTTTGCTGTAGCGATGCATTGTTTGCAAAGAATTTTTTTTTTTATATGATTCAGCTAGATGTGTGAATATTGGGAGGCATACCTATCAGCCGAATACCTCGACAAAGCATTCCATAGCAATGTGAACAAACACAAAAAGCATGGCAAAACATTTACAATTTAGACGGTTTCTTATGAAACAGTACCCTAACGTGCCAGTACCCCGACGTGCAAATACCCCAACGTGGCACGGGTTGCGAGGGCCCTTTATAGCTGCTCGCAGCTCTAGTTATTATTATTATTCTTTATTCTCCGCAAACGATCGCGATTTTGGGTACCTAAACATTCACGAAAACTCACCGAACTTTGCGCACTCTTCGGGCCCGGCGAAAAATTTGATATTATGAAGGCGTCATAACAACGCGACTCTATAGCGCCCCCTATCGTAGAAAAATAATAACCAAGCCCGGCACGTTTGAGCTAGAGCAACGAAAATTGGCAGGCACGTGTAGTACCCCGAGACGCACAAAAAAGTCTATTGGGACCATGTAGCTAAAATGTACAGGAAATGAGCTATGAATTTTTTAATGTCCAATTTTGGCCTATTTTGGCACGTTCACTGTGGTCATGCTTTTTCCCCCTTTGCAAACATTTTTCATCCAGTTGACTTCAAAATTGGCATTTATCATCTCAAGACCTGAGACAACAACTGGGCAAAAAACCTTGACTTTTTGAAATACTATATGACGGGGGCGGGGCATCAAATATTGCCTTGAAAATTTCATTTGTCCAGAAAGAGCAAATGCTTAATAACTCCCATGTTCAAGCTCCGAAAAATCTCAAACTTCTCAGACAACGTAATAGTCACGGCCTGAAAACATCTATATGATAAAATTCAGTTATACATATAGCGCTACCTAGTGGTAACAATAAATGTCATACTTTACGTTTTTAGCTACTGTGCTGAGCTCGTTGAAGGGATCCAGTTGAAAATTGGTCAGAAAAGCCTTAAGATGTTGATCATGCCCCACACCGAATATTGTAACTTTTCGCCAAAGGGCGTGGCCGCTACGGTGACGCAAAGTCTGAAGATTTTTCGTGACAATAAAAGCTGCATTAACTTAACCGAGATGATCCTATCTTCTCAAAATTTCACACATTTGATGAGAGTCCAGCCCTAAAGACATCTACGAACTTATATTTCATCTTACTGGTAGCGCCACCTAGTGGCATTTTTTTTTTTCTTACGAATTTTCTTCTACGTTTTTGTCCAAACACGTTAACTGGACCTACCTCAGATTTGCTCAGATGAGGGTTTCGGCCTTGTCGAATTGAGTGGAGTCGAGTGGGTCAGATGGAGCACCATATCATGACGAATTATGGACTGAACTCAATTCTAAAATTAGAGATCAATTGGTGTCCATAAGATCAAGGAATTGGTGTCTATAGGGCAGATATGATCATGTTTTGGCCTCTGGGTGCAGTACCCCAAGGTAACCACCAGATGCCGCCAAACCTAAGCAACCGGAGCCGCCTGCTTAGCAAGTATAGGTCATCCCTAGCGAGGCCCAGGTTGGCCTTAAGCCCCACGTTAGCTTTAAGTAAGCCCCACGTTTTGATAAGATCCTCATCCTAGCCCCACATTTTGAACCTTATCAAGCCACAAGTTAAAGAGAGTAGGTGGCCCTACGTTGTAGTGATAAAGCCCCACGGTTAAATAAATACACAAAGGTATCCTGAATTGAGTAATAGCACACACAACATACAATTTTTATTCGACAATTGTTAACCTGAAATATGGATCAATGCTTACAGCACATTGAAGCCACTGTGAAACTTTGCTGTCTTTTCTTTTCTTTTAATTACGTGCGATACTGTTTATTATCGCTGATAAGATTGCTGTAACTGCATTGAGTGTCATGATTGCCTGTATGAAAAGATGTTTTCTCTCAGCATTGCCATACAAGATGTGTAACAAATGAAAAAGAATCAACCTGTTGAGATTCCCTGAGAGGTTTGGGATTTAACATGCTATGTATTTACATATTATTCATGCTTGCATAGTTTGGTTAAGAATATTATCACATATTGTCATTGATTTGATGATTGTAAATATCGAATAAGAGCCAGGACCGTTAGAATTGTAATAGGGACTTTTTTGGCTCCATATTGAATTGTAGCCGAGACTTTGGCAGCGTAAGATGGCATATGGCCACGTAAGATGGCGTCTTGCCCCACGTATAGCATGTTGCCCCCAGTAAGATGGCATATGGCAACGTAAGATGGCGTAGTGCCCCGCGTAGGATGAGTGTATTGCCCCACGTGTAAATGAGTGCATATAGCCCCACGTAAGCTGAAATGTGTTTTTGTTTAAACAGGAACTGACTAAGCTCTGTGGTGTGCGTAGCTTAGTAACCAGTTTCCTGTGTGCGCTTGTGTAAAGAATGAGCTCCAATGTTATGTGCTTGTCTCTCACTCAACTGTATGTGACTGTGGATATGCCCTAACACGTCCCAACATGCCCTAACTTGTCTCAGAGCATTGATATGCAAAGGGACTACAAGTGACTGGAACGACCGGCGGAAGACCACCGTTACCAAGGAGATGCTGTGACGCAACCAAGGTTATAAAAGATTGCCCCTGGCAACGATCGGGGCTCCGAGCTTTCAGCTCTTTGTCGTGAAGCGATCAACCCGTGAGGAGTGTGTTGTTAGAGAACTGTTCAGCAGAGTGATAGGACTTAGGTTATTCTCGGAGGACCTTTGGCTGTTAGCTGCGAGCGGGGACTTTTCTCACCAAATTGGGTAATGTACAATGCTTTATTAAATAAGATGTTTAAAAGGAAGTTATGAACGGTTAATCGCGTGTAGGGACGGAGCCATTTAATACACTCCCATATCTTCAAATTTATTTTTAGCCAAAAACGTCTTATTTTAAATTTAGGTCTTGAGCTCTTTAGAGAAGTGATCAATCTTAGAAGACTCTATTCAAAGGTTTATATTATTATGTTTGATTTCCCTTTTCCTATTTCATTTTATACTTTATTAATTTTAATTTTAATTGTATTTGTGATTTTTGAAATTTATAATTGCGCCTGGTGTTTGGCGAACGCGCATTAAAGAAGTTAAAAATTGTTTTATATTCCTGTTATCATTGTAATAAAATATTGAAAGACAATTTTTGCTTTAATTATTTTATTTGTTTCTTTCGGTTTTGTTTTATTATTTTCGGGACTTTTTACTAAGTCCAGGTCATTTTATAAGACCTCATTATTTTCCTTCGAGACGGACAACAGCAACGGACGTTTGGAAAAGAGGTAATTGTATTTTAATAACATTTGATGAATGTTCTCCATTTGTATTAATAAAGTCAAATACTCCTGCTTTATATGAAACAAGTCCGTATGATCCTAACAAGGATTATTAAATGACTAGGTCAATAACAAATGCAAACAACTAAGAGAGGTGGAGCTGCCAAGTAAGTGAGGTGTTCAGTTTATTATTCCTGGGTTCGTGTGGTTGCTCATTCAGGAGTAATAGGTGGATGAAAACGGATTGACCTCATGATAAGAAGACAGTGAGCAAACCTAGGTGAGTCCACTTCGATATATCGGCTTGACTAATTCTCGTCCCCTCACATTGACGCCTTAGAGCCGGTGAGGGAAAAGGGGAATTACTGACCCATTGATTGGAGAGTCGATCAGGACATATTTCCCGATTTAAGTCCTGCGGGTAAGCGGAAGTTGACATGTGGCGCCCAACGTGGGGCGACGATTGACTCATTTTTGTCAAAATCGGGGTCGATCGAAGCCCAAACAGGAACCCGAGTGAGCGCGACTCTGAGCCGGGGGCACCGTGCTTGGAGTTGACGGCGAACTCACTGATAAATTGTCATGTCAGACGACCCTGAGCTAACACAAAATTAGTCTCTTTGATGAAAATGTTTCATGGAAAAGAACTGCTTTAATTGTGAAAAACTAGTGTGATTTTTGAATTGAAGTTGATTGTACCATTTTGTGTTAAAGGAACGGTGACTGGCCCCCCAGGAGACTTACACTCAAACAGAGGCTGAGTGTGAGAGAGCCATTAAAAGTGAATGGGCTCTTACAGCGACCTGCTGCTTGGTCGGCTGTGAAGGTACTGATAGTGTACCTGGTAGAGCGCGCTGCACCGCGCATTCCTGAGGGAGGGGCTGAGTCAAGGGGTGGTTCAAGCCCGCCCACAAAGAGGAGGAGGGCTTGAACAGTTAGAGTTGAGGGTGGAGAGCTGCTCGGAGAGAAGCAGTCTCTTTCAACTGTGTGATGATAAACTATGGTCTACGGTACTTAGGCCTTCCATATTGGGTGCGGTTGCCCATTTTAGTGGCTTGTTATTGTAGATATCCATTAATAGCAAATCTACCATATTCTTTGCTTGGTTATTGCGGGGTGCCCGAAAATATTTATGGTCCCTTTTCTTTGATAGCGGACCCATTGATCGAGGCTGCCGCCGCTACAGGCATAACCCTGATCCCCCATCCCCTGCCTTTCCTCCTAGTATTTTTGCGGAAATTTTAAGTTTTCGGTTCCCGACAGGAGTGTCCATTGGCACAAGAAGAAAGTCTTCGAGAACCAAGGAGAAAGGTAGGAGTTTCCACTAGGCTAATGTTCTAGTGGGAGCAGCCTTTTTCGGTTTTGACAGAAGTGTCCATTGGCACAAGAAGAAAGTCGTCGAGAACTAAGGAGAGAAGGTAGGAGTTTCCACTAGACTAATGTTCTAGTGGAGGCAGCCTTTTTCGGTTTTGACAGGAGTGTCCATTGGCACAAGAAGATAGCCAGATCCCGGAAAAGGGAAGCGGAGAGGATTACAACCGATTTGGAAGGACAATACACCCCACCGTTTGAGAGAGGACATCCGCCGACGAGTAAAGGTAGGAAACCCGAACGCGGTAGTCCCGATAGAAGTAGAGGCAACGTACTCGGGTACGGAGCTGAGTAACCGGGAGCTATAGTACGTCCCTGAAACCCAAAGCGCACGGGTAGGCTTCGGAAATAGATAGCTCAACTCCTACAATAAGAAGCAAAGCGGGCTATAAAACACGCTAGTGAAGTAATGGAAAAATTAATAGGGAAAAATGGGAGGGAAAAGTCCCCCAGCCCTACGGAGAGGGGAGCAGGATTAAAGCCTGAATTCCGTCCTCTAGAACAAGTAGATATACCAGTAGTAGTTATGCTGCTGGGTGAAGGTGTAGATCGATGGCCACCAGGAGCCAGAAGGCACCTGGAGATAAACAACCCTTCGATCCGTCCGACAGACCTCGCAGTCGAGGTGGAAAGGGCGGTGAAGGAAACGGGAATGTTTGTGAGTGAATTTCCCGAAATAATGGGCATAGCAACAGTAGTGGTGAACCACCCCCAGGAGGGATGCACCTCTGGGACGGTGGGCCTTTGGGTCCACTGGTGGTCTATGTTGTTGGATGTGTATAATGTGATGGAAGTGGTTAGTACCGGAGTCCAGTGGGACCCGACGATAAAATCCCTTGCCGAGAAAATGCACTTAAAAGTGGAATTGGCAAATCCCAAGGAGACTGAAGCTTTAAGCCTCAACCTTTGGGAACAACCGGAGTTGAAAGAGCTCCAAATGGCAAGGAAGCGGTTTGCTGAAGCCGCTAGTGAGGAGGGCTTTTATGATACGGGCTCATGTGTCCCAGTAGAGGAGGACGCTAGAGCATCGGAGAATGAAAGCTCAGGGATAACTGTGAGAATGACTCCCCTGATAAGAACGGCGGCCCTTGGCGGGCTGCCGGAGGAAACTAAAAAGGTTTCAATCGGGAATGGAGTGGTATTGTGTCATTATGTGGGGAGCCCCTGGCAAATACAGGGGGATGCTATAGTGATAATTACAGATAGATCATTAAAACCACATAGTAAAGCGCTTAGGAACATTTTAAGGCAGGAAGCAGGACAAGAATATGAATTAGAGGTTAAACAGGAATTACAGAAAAATTATCAGCGGCCAATAATAGCGGCAAAAACTAGTGGCGGGAACACTCCCTATGGCATGATAATTCACGTGCCAGGGACAGAGTGGAACCCTAAAAGCGAGCAGTCACAATATGCGGACGAAATGGCCAAAGCATTGGAGAGAGGGGTTGACAAAGCGCTAGGTGAAGGAGCGGAGAGAGTAGTAATAGATGTAAATTGGATTAAAACTGGGAAAATGCAGTGGCAACAGGCCGAGTCCATAGCTGTGGCAGCCTTCACCTTAAGAGCTAAGACTCCCGTGACAACACCATCGGGAGTAGAATTTGTGGTAGCGATATCAAAAAAGCAGAGAGAGGAGCGAGTTAAATCAGTGACAGATGAAATTTTAACCCGTACTAGGCAGATAGATCGTGAACGGCGCCAGCTCCAGCAATCGATAACCGGAGAACTCAGGGACTCGCCCCAGTCACCATCCCCAGTTAAAACAACTCCCGTGCCTTCCCCGGTAAGTGGAGGGATGTCAGGAGCTGCCCGGGTGGTAGAGGATGAAGAGCGAGCGGGACCGAGCAGACAGGCCCCGAAGGGGAAAAGCAAAGCCCCAAGGGGAACAGTAACCTTTAGCCCCGTCACGTCTACCCCTGGAACAGCGCGGGACCCCTTTCCGGGACGACCCCCCGTGATGCCGGTGCCCCTGCCAGAAGATGGGAGCGAAGGGGAGGACGGTGGAGATCAAGCTCCTGTCCCGACCGTGATTGGCGCTAATCCCGCTGATGAAGACCGAGACTCAACCTCGTCAGAAGATGACCCGGCCAACCCCGGCCAGAACCCAAAAATAGTTACAAGACCAGTGAATAGAAGAAAGAAAAATCCTCAACCTACGTTTGATGTGTACCGGTCCTCAGAAAGGATAGCTAGGGATGTTAGCCTGGAATGGATCGAGACAAAGGATGGGCGAAAAGCGTACATACCCGAGGCAGGGCAAGTAAATCGCCCTTATCCACCGGCCTGGCTCAATAAGCTAGATAGTAAAATGCCTCTAACTATGCGAATAACTTATCGCGAGGCTGTTAACATTTTACAGGCTCCGCCATATACCACATTACTTGCTCACCAAGACCTGACTAAGAATTTCAGGGAAGGTTACGTGGCGGTGGCACATGATTTTATGTTGAGACGGCTCAAAAAAGCAATAAATGATAAAGCAAAATGTGAGCTGAGAGCCGACGATGATTTAAATTCAGATTCGGATAATGATGGAGCAGCGGTTACTTTAACAGTACCAGCTGTCCCGAGAGCCTCCTTTAACCAACAGACCCAATATATGACACAGTTGGGATCAACTACAATAGTACCAAACCCAATAAATCAGCCACACGACATAGAGGGTGATGTGCAACAATTTAAGACCTTAAAGGAGTTGGTTCGCCAAAAAAGTAGGCTAGAAACAGCTAAAGAGTATTTAGTTGAGACATGGCCAATGATTAGGGACGCGCCAGGAGGAGATGGCGCGAAGAAGCTATGGCTTCAATACATCATCGCTAGCTCCGTCGGACCAAACGAAACACCACAACAGGTCTATGAAAGGTGGGTGGATGGCGAAGATGAAGATGAAGATGCCCATATTAATAGGGCTATAGAGCAACTCAAAAGGGACGTTTCACTGCTAAACGTGTGGCACAAAATTAAAGAAGTTATATCGCCAAATAGGTATATTAAAGTGCTGCGGATGATTGTTAAGGACAAAGGGAACGAAGCTGTCTTTGTGAAAATGGCTCCAAATAGCACGACGCTGAAAATTGAAGCCTCAGTTAAGAAGTGGGATCGCCTGAATAAGCATAACGCTGAGAAGAGGAGAACCGGACCAATCGCTAGTCGCACCCGAGGGAACGAACAGCAAGTCCAGCAGGGAGCTCAGCGACCAGTTCAGACTGTCCCCTATGTGAGACCTCAGCAACAGAGAATGAGTGGAAATCAGAGACCGGCCACTCAGCCAGGACAGCAGACGAGGCCCCAACCAAGACAACAGCCAGCGGTACGAAGACCAGGTCCGGCATACATGCCCAAAGAAGAATTCGACAAACTAAACCCAGAAGAAAGGAAGGCCTTCCTCGAGGCGCGCAAGGCTGCCGCCTCCGGGGGGCCTGGCAAATAATGGAGACAGAGGCACGGGTCACCCTAGAAGGAGTCTACAGAGTAGGGAATAACCTTTATGCTAAGGTGGAGGGAGTGCCCTATTTAGTAGACACAGGGGCCGAGGTGTCCATGACCCGTAGAGCCTTAAAACAAATCGGACACCTACAAGTAATGGTAGCTGATGGCTCGATTGCCAAAATGCCGGTAGGAATTTGGAAGGGAATTGTGTGGGTAGTAGGACCTCACAATTTGTTGACGTTAAAAGATGCAGAAGAAATGAAAAAGTCCAAAAATCGAAGGCAGGTTGCGGAAAAGAGATGGGAAAAATTAAAACCGAAATTAGTGAAAGTAGGCCCTACAAAAATAATACTTGATCAAGAATGGTATAAGTCAGTAGATGTACCAGCCGTAAAAGCCCAACAAATCCAAGACAGTGTGTTAACACTGGAAGGGAAAAAGAAATTAGGTGAAATTTTAGACAAAGCCGCTATCGCACATTTTAAAAATGATTGCGGTGATTTAGGAGCAAAATACATGCATACTATTAGTGGAGGGGTACATCCGCCCGTAAGGCAATATCCCCTTAACCCCGGAGCAGTTGCCGAAATGGAGGTAATTGTAAAAGAATTATTAGCACTTGGCATTATTCGTGAAGAACTAAACCCGATTACCAATAGCCCAATTCAAGCTGTTAAAAAACCTGAAGCGGTAGGAGGGGGTTGGAGGCCGGTCATTAACTTTAAAGCTTTGAACCGCCGTACGGTGGCCAACCGAGCGAGCCTCATAAACCCCCAGGCGTCTTTAAAAACATTAAGAGTAAAAAGGTATAAATCATGTATTGACCTTGCAAATGGATTTTTTTCCCTGAGAATTGCCAAAGCATCACAAGGGAAAACAGCGTTTACGCATAAAGGAAGAGCATACGTTTGGCAGCGGTTGCCGCAGGGATATAAAAATTCCCCGAACGTATTTCAATCAGCTGTCTTGCATATTTTGGAAGGTCTCCCAGTCACAGTATACATTGATGATGTGTTTATTGCTAGTGACACGGAGGAGGAACATTTGGAAACTTTGCAGGCCGTAATCGAGCGAGTGACGGCGGCAGGATTGAAGCTAAATCTTAAAAAATGTCAGCTTGCCAGGTTTCAGGTAGATTACTTGGGATTCCAAGTGTTTGAAGACTTGGGGCTGTCGCAAGCGTATCGAGAAAAGATAGAACAAATTTTGCCACCAACGACCGAGAACGAACTGCAGAAAATATTAGGATTGTGTAATTATGTCCGAGATCATGTTCCATTTTACCAGAAATTTGCGAGACCCCTTTATGCCCGATTGCGTAAAAATCCTAACGAAAAGAAAACAAAAGATTGGCCTTGGTCGGCTAAAGACCAAGAAAATTTAGAAGGGCTCAAAAACGCAGTAAAAAATGCTATACGCCTTGAGCCGAGAAGTTTGGAAGTTAGGTTAGTAGCCGAAATTCAATGTGATGAGGATAATGCAATGGTAAGCGTTAGTAATGAAGGTGCTGGCTTGGTAACATTGTGGACTTACACTATAAATAATGTTGAGAAAAAGTTTCCCCAGGAGGAGAGAGAATTAGCGGTTCTTGCTAAATATTGGGGAACATTAAAAGACTTAGCCCAGGGACAAGGCATAAAGGTTGTTACGCAGAGTCAAGTACATCGCTACCTGCGTAAAGACACATTAGAAAGTACTAAAGCGACTAATGTGAGATGGGGAAGGTGGGAAGACATCCTGCTAGACCCCGATTTAGAGATAGGACCAGCAAAATCCATATCTAAAAAACAGGCGAAAACTGTAAATAGTGAGGAGAAGCCATATGAATGGGTTTTATACACAGACGGTTCTAAAAAGGGTGAAGACCAGAATGCCCACTGGGGCTTCATCCTGAAACACGATGGTAAAGAGATATGCCGCCGGAAAGGTCAGACTCCTGGTAGTGCCCAAGCAGGAGAGGCTACAGCGGTGTTAGAAGGATTGTTAGAGGCCATAAGATTACACGTGAGTCGAGTAAGACTTATAACCGATAGTCACTATTGTGCTCAGGCGCTCAAAGAAGACTTATCCATTTGGGAAGAAAATGGGTTTGAAGGAGCGAGGAGTAGAGAAATTGCTCATGCTGAGTTGTGGAAGAAAATAGCCGAGTTAAGGTTGAATATGACTATCGATGTTGTTCACCAGAGAGCCCACGTCAAGGAGGGGGCTCACTGGAGAGGTAATGATGAAATAGATAAATACGTCCAAGAGAGAAGATTGGTAATTGTAGGAGCAGAAAAATGGGACAATACTCCCAAAGGAGGAAAAGTGGTCCCGAATGAGTTTGTGTGTGAGGTGACTAAGGCCGTACATGAAGCGCTAGGCCACGGAGGTGCCTTGCCCACAAAAAGGGAGCTGGAGAAACTGGAACTTTGGATCCCAGAAAAGAAAATCCGTTCAGTTATACGAAATTGCGAGTTGTGTAATAAGTATAATGCAGGACGCCGAGGACAGCGAGTGGACGGATTGACGATTAAAAGCACTGTTCCATGGGCATCAGTTTGCATGGACGTAGCAGGCCCCATGGGAGTAAGCGGCACTAAAGGTGAGAAATATCTTATTGTGCTTGTTGATTCGATGTCAGGACATTTTGGTTTAAAAGCTGTACGTAATGCGAATGCTAATAGCGTGCTGAAAACACTAGAAGAGGGTTGTATGTGGTTAGGCATACCGAGAGAGTTAAGAACTGACAATGGAACTCATTTCAAAAACGCTACAATAGACAGGTGGTGTCAAAAGTGGGGAATAATAAGAACTTATTCGCCGCCCTACACCCCTCAAGCTAACGGCGTGGCTGAAAGGACCATTGGTCTAGTTAAAAGTTGGCTTGGGAAGAATGCTAATGGAAAAGAATGGAGCGAGAAATTGGTGGAGTTGGTCAAGGATTTGAATGGGAGGAGCAGAGCAGATAGACCTTCCCCTTCGCAGGAATTGAACCAGCGCCCCTTTGTCGCACTTGAGGTAGGACGGATGCAAAGCACACAACACCCTCAAAAGGGAAAGTGCCCATTTCAGGTAGGACAGAGAGTGTGGATAAAATCTCATAGTCCTTCTGATAGTCAGGCAGTGAAAGCGAAATATGACCAATTTGACATCGTTGAAGAAATTTTAGACAGAAATACAGTGCGACTGAAGAAGAAGGGAGTCCAAGGGGTAGAGCAGCTAAAACCGATACCAGTTAATTCAGCCTGAAGTTAAGGAGTAAGACAAATAATTAAAAATGGAACCAGTCCCGCCGGACTTTGTCAGGCTCGTTATGATGAAGGGAGCTGTCATCGTGCGGAGAACGGAGAAGGTGATAATGGTCGGTAAGGCATTTAATCTTTGGACGAATGCAGTGAGAGGATATATTAGTAATAGAGTGGAAGATTTTAGTTGGCAACCGGCTGTCTCGACCTGTGTAATTTGCAGTGGAAACGAGGAGTCGAGGGAACAGTGGAATATAGCCAATAAGTATTGGGTAGATGGCGTTAAGCCAGACCTGAGTAAAATAGGCCCGGCTAAGGTGCTTGAAATACAGGTGTGTGGATACTGTAGAATAAAAAGCCTACCTAGGATAAAAGCGTATGCTCAGTGGGACTTAGCCCCGCAAGAGAATACAGAGGCACAGCATTGTGAATGTTTGTGGGACGGGGAGAGCATACTGTATTGCCTACATTGTAGGATGAGAATGGGAAAAGGTTCACTAGTGAGAGCAGGAGAGGCCGAGGGATGGCAGTTAACTAGAGCAGAAACTTCGATAAAGTCGCTAAGTTCCGATTTGCTGACCTATTGGCCGATGGAAGTAAACGAGAGGACTCGCGACCCGAGGTTCCAGGCACTGCTTTACAATAACTGGCCACCGCATGGAGGTAAGTATGGCTTGGCTCCATTAATTGTTGGCTCGGAAGCGGTGCCAACTTTAGTTCACGTTGAACCTGTGTTAAGTGGGGGGGAACCAAGAACCCCCTGGCCCACGCTAATCAATATTGCTTTGGCTCGAGGGGACATTTCAATGGAAACATTGCCGGATGTCCCGCAAGAGAAAGCAGTGAATATTAGCGCTATGGAAGGTAGTCATATAGTAAAGGGGACTACATTGGATAGAATGGAATATAAAGCTAAAACAGTAGTAGTAAAAGTGAGTCCAGCGATGCCGCGACGATGGGTTTTGGGGGACCCGATATATTGGTTGAAAGTAAAAGTAATGATGGCTATGAAACCCTACGAGGGAATATACTCGTTAGGGATGGCAGTGTCGATGAGTACAGAGGAGGAAGCCAAACGGTTACACCCCAACTGTACTTTTAATGGAGAATACTTTGGTACTAGGCCGACAAGAAGGCATAGTAGTGAGAGTGGAGATGAAGAAGTAAAGCCTAAGGGTAATGAGAAGTTGTTGGCATTGGCTCAGGTGGCCACAAGAGAGCTGGAATATTGTTATGTGAGTTCATTAGAAGAGGATGAACACAAGGCACCCAGGTCGAAGGGAGACTTTGACCTCAGGGGTCGCCCGAAGAAGTATAAGGGGAAAGGATGTCCCTATCCGGGTTGTACCGGAGAAGGAAACGTGTTAGGCTACCACAAAAAGCATTGGTCTTTGCGTGGCTGCCCTAAATTTTGTGAGAAAAATCCATGGCGGTATAATAATGCACCTAAATGGAAAAAATTGGCAGAAATGTGTATAAAAGCCCCCCATTCCGTTTTTCCTCAACAGGAGCAACCGGAAAAGGGAGTTGTACCGGAAACTCCAGCCGCAGGGTCGGGAACGGAGTGGAGGGAAAAGCCAGAGATAAGTGAGAGCCCCTCCTCTAACGAGGAGGAGCCAGAAGGTAAAGGGTACGAAGGCGAAGCGAGCGAAGATAGCGAGGTTGATGAGGTGAAGGAGCACAAGGTCCTTAAGGGAGTCCTGTCACGCTTTTGGAACAGGCACCAGGACCCACAGCCCTCTTCATTCGCTGAGAAGTAGCAACAAGAAGGAGATGGAAGGTGAGATTGCTGAGCTAAAGACTAGAGTAACCAGATTAGAGACACATAGACAATTATTAGAAATTTTTTTAGGAGCATTTATACCGGCCCTAGACAATCTTTTTGTGGATATTGGGCAATTTAGGCCACATTGGTTGTCTTTAATTGAGAGTTCTCAGGAAAGAATCGCTGAGCAAAATGAAATGAGGGAGATAATTAAGAAATTGGAAATAAGAATCGAGGAAGCTGAGGCCAAAATACAGAGGTCCAACCAGACCCCCGCGAACCTTGAGCAGGAGGAGTCACCAGGACCCTCAACGGCCCTATTGTTTGATTACCAAGTATTTCGACAAAATCAAATGCGAGAAAGGTTGGCTAAATTGAGGGCCAAAGACGATGAAGATAAGTAGTTAGAAAGATTATGTGGTGCGGGGTAAATTGGGCATAATATAGTGAATTTGGAAACCCCTTTTGTTTAAAATTAAAATGTATTTGGCTCAGTGGAATGTAGAAACAATTTAAAAATAGAATAAGATAACTGTATAACAAAGGCCAACCCCCAAGGTAGAGGGGGAGGAGCTAATGTGGTTTTAAAGCTTAGTAGTCCATAAAAGATAGAACCGTCAGTAGAGAGTATGAAACGTAGCTACGAGGAAGCGATGGAGGAAGATCAAAGTTTTGGCGACAGCGGGGGTAAATTAGTGATACCTGGACGACTTTGTTCAGCCAGGAACAGGGTGAGGTTTGAGGACCTAGGACTGGGTCCTCCTAGTTATGATACCCCGTTGTATGAAATACCTAGACCTGCGACTTTAAACTTGCCTCACCCTTTGACTCTAGAGGTAAGAGGAGAGCCGCATGTTTACGCCAATATAGGAACAATTACACGCCAGCCAGAGCGTGGTGGCAACGGTAGGGACAGGGTTGAGAACCCCTATGAGATTCCTACATATGGGGGTAGCCCCACGTTGTTTGAAGACCCATTGGACACCGTTCATGAACAACCTGAAGATGACAGAGTTTACATGAACGTTCCTGTCATCCGTCGAAGACGACGCTGGGCGTACGGTAGGGTTTGGCTGGCCACCATACTTTGCTTGATAGTAATAACATTGATTTATTGTTTGTTGGGGCTGCGAGCGCAAAGAAGGCGAAGGTTCAGCTTCGACAGCATGGCTCCGATTAATCCCATCGACTTGGTCGACGTACGGTATGGCAGCACTAAAATAGCCAACCAAACGTGCTGGAAAGTGGAGGTAATGCATGTCAGTGAAGAATGGAAGAGAAGTAAAGGACCGCAGAGGGAAGCCTGCGGTGCCGGAGCGGATACTCCTTGTGAGAGGCAATGGAGGGAGGAGAGAACCACCCTAGTGAATTCCTACCTTCGCAGCAAATCCAGTCAAACATATAATGAATCGGTGAAGATTTTGAAAAGGAGCACGACGTACCCTGTAAATTCAAAGAGTAAGTGTAAAGTTCGAGTAGTTTACCGGATTAATAGCACAGCGAACGACTCTATAGTCAATATTACTTTGTTATGCTTGAAGAAGCTAGAGCAAAGATTTGTTAGAAATAACTGGGTCCAGATTGGAGAAGGAGATCCTTCTTGGTACGTTAATGAATATTGTGCAAGGTTGCCAGATGCGACAGGAGGATACTGGTTAGAGACAGACCCTGACGACCCGGATTTCGGAATTCCAGCGGCCCCACGAAATGACACTTGTACCGAACTTCGGCCGGCATGGGAACCTTGCTGGAGCTGTTTAACCTTTCGATGCAGGGGACCAGAAACCAACGGGACCATTGAAGGACCAGGGGCCAACGGGACCGGTGATTACCTGCCAGGTACTCCGACTCCAGCATCGGGTAAGTACCCTTTAGTTTTTCATCAACGAAGGCTTAAAAAAATTTAGAAAGCCGAGGGCGATTGAAGTTTTTCCCCCACGTTTTAAACGTATGATTTTCGCCTCACCGAAATTTCTTGGAATGCAGGGGTTCAAAAAGCCCCCACCAAGGAAAGTTAAAAAGAAACGGCCGAGGCACAGAGTTAGGTTAAATAAGACCCGGTCACATAATAGATTACGTAGGATGGTATACGCCGCGACTATTTTTGGAAGAAATACGTCTAGGAGGACCCCACCAATTACACCTCCAATAAAAGTAATAGATAAAATAAATAAAGTTAGTAAAGTAATAAAGAAACGGCCGGGATGCAGGGTTAGGTTAAGTCAGGCCCAGTTGTATTATAATGATAGCCATTGTGATTGGAATATGATGAGGTATTGTCCCGTGCCCTACCACATGTTTTGCTTTGCGGATAGCGGTAGTAGTCTTACCCTCCCCGAAGGAGGGTTAAGAGGTGACGCGAGTACCTTGCTTACTCACCTTTTTGCAATGAGTGTTAAAAACGCACTATGTGAAAAGAAGATAAAAGTGAAACACGAAGAGTGGTTGAATAACTCTTTTCCATGGATATGGAAAAGGGATACGTATGTGTTGGAATCAACCTTTAATAAGACTGTGAAAATAACTGTACTGAATATAAGGCGGGTACAAATGTGGGCTCAACGCATTCCTACGCCGGATGATTTACATAATGTTCCGAAGGGTGATTTTGATAAAATTGATCAATGTGTAGCACTAAGAATGTTTGACAGATTGGAAGGGAAGGAATGGATAAGTGGTATTTCGCCGCGATGCCCCTTGGTGGAAATGGGAACGCCACCTTTTACACATTGGATTTATAACTGTACAGGGTTAAAAACAAACTTAACGATTAAAGGGGTGCTGCAAGCTTGGAAAGAAAAACATACGAGAGACGAGAGTAAGACGTGGTGGGGACTCAATAAAGATGAAATGGAAAAAGATGTATTACCTTGCTTAGGAAAGTCAGAAAATTATTGGGTTAAATATCAATATATGGCGACAGTGTATTCTAAAGAGAATGACATTTGGCCTGACAGTCAAAGACCAGCCTTATACGCTAGTCCACGGCCGTGGGAGATGGTGTGTAAGGGTGGAAATTCCGGGAAGGATTTTAAAAATTGTACGATTGTGTTAGCACGTAAACCTTGTTATAAAGTTTCCCGGTTTAAGAATTTTTGTACCCCACGTTACCACGATGAAGATTATGCCAATATCGAGGGAGCGGTATGGGTAAAAGATAATAATAATAGATGGATTCGTAGCCAAGCGGTAGGAAAAGATTACTGCGCGCGATGGGACAATGATAAAGAATTGTCTAAAATGGTAGGACTTAAAATTATCCCCAAGCCTCCTGACTCCATTGTGCAAATTTTAGAGGGACATGCATTTAGAAAGTCCCTTTGTGCAGGAGAAGTAGTTACGGGATTTGATTGGCTGGGATTCAATAAAATTTTTGGCCCAGGCACATGCCACGAACCTGCTGAAAAATGGCTGCATTGTGGACACAGTGACGAATACAATCATAAGGGGGAACATGTATGTACTTGGTATGAGAGAATTGGATTGGCAATAAAGGGTGTAGTTAAAACTGTGGCCACAACAGCCGTTGAAGTTGTGGAAGATGTGGCAGAGACGGCGTTTACTGGGATTAGTACCGGGCTATATAATTTAGTACAAGAAGTGGGACTTTGGTTCCTGCTAGGTTTAGGAATTGTTCTATCAGCGGTGATAGCTTTTTTAATTGTTAAAAGAGGAACTTTGTCGTTATTTCCTCGCCAAATTCTCAAACAGAAAACCTTACCAAATAAGGTAAAAGCTCAGCTTTTGGCCAAAGAGCTGCAGGAAAATTGGGGAGGGGCGACGAAGAGGAGGTTATTGAGCATTGAGGAGGGGCTGCAAAAGAGGGCGGGATCGACTAGACTATAACTGCAACGCCCCAGCCCTGTCTTCCTCAATCCTCACTGACACTTTTTGGCGGAACAGTAAAACTACACATGACCATGGCGTGCGGTACTGTTAATGGTACTAAAGGGAGACCAGGCGCCCTTCAAAATGTAAGTAATGAAGCTGAATATTGGATGATTTTTATAATATGGCTTCTTTATTGCTGTACTGGACAATGGGATTTTTGTCAGCTAACTCGACCCATTATTTTGATAATAGCTGTTATCAAGGTATTGGTGTTGCGTTTTGTGTTTTGTACATACACACTGGGACTAGGATGCTTCATTGTGTATATGCATGGCCGAATTAGAATAGATTATAAAACTCCGAGAGGGGTAGCAGAAACTTTCCTCTTGGTTTGCTGGATTTGTTTAGATATAACCTCTATCAAGATTTTTGAGGTTTTATATGGAGCAGTTGTATTAGAAGGTGTATTGGCCATTGCAATGACTCTCTACATCATGAATATGGTGGTTCGCCTTCAAAAGAACCCTGTGGCTACGGGCAGCAGGGTTTGGGTGTGGCGAACAGCTAAACTAATATTATGGGGAATGGTTTGGGGAGCGATTTCAATTCTCCTATGGATGCGCCTGGTCGACCAATTGGTTTTAGTAGTTTGGTTTTTTACATATGCAGCTTTCTTTACTCTCCCGCCAAAAGGTTCCGCTACTCGGAGAGCGACCACACCCTCGCTCTCTCGGCGTAGTGGCATTCCGCATTCTCTCGACAGAGTGGGTGCGGATGAACATTTAGATCAGGATCGACCTGTACATATAGGGAGCCGCAATCTTGCCGGCTCTCCTCAGGTTTAAGAATTGTCGAATTGTATTTGTGTGTTTACCAGGATAACCAGGATGAGCCGCGGTGTGTCTTCTGTGGAAACGATCTCCTTCTCTTCTCAGCCTGGGTAGTTGGAGACGTTTTCTATGGGCACTGCTGCTGTCCTTTGTCCCCAGAGGGTGTGGGTGAGGAAATGTGGCTTATACCCGATGGGCTTTATATGACTTATTTATGTGATCTTTTCGATTCAGCTATGAGTAAAATTTGGAAATGGCCTGGCTTTGCTGACCTCGCGGGCTCATGTAAGTTGGAAGGTTTGGTTCAAAGTCCAATAAAAGATATACGTTACTATGTTAACAAAGAAAGTGTATTCATTGGGAGCACTGTCCCTTTGATGCGCATGGTATGGCGCCTGCCTGACGGTGCTCGACGCTTGACTTTCAATACCCCGTCTGGCTTTTGTGTAGCCGCCACTCCTAGGAAGACGGCCAGACCTGGTGAGAGTGCCAGGTATGGTGGTGTTCGAGTTGGAGAGGAGCGACCCTGCGCGCCTGAGACGGCCCCCTCGCCCTCCCTGGACCGGGTTGACGAGCCTGGGGAATCCAGTGCCGCCCGACAGGAGGCTCCAGTTGGTAAGATCATGCCACTGTTGAGACCAGTCTCCCCCGCGGTTTCGTCATTTGATGATGACCCGGTGGTTGAGCATAGCGAGGATGAGGGCTCGTTGGCTGCGTTGTCGCCCTCCCTACTGATAAATGGCTTCAGCCTGTGGTCTCCACTACCTGATCCTTCGCCCGTCTCCATGCCTTCCGACTCCCCGGCGTCTCCGTTGGGCGATGACGGAGGGGTGGATGAGGTGTGGATGATGGGGTTGGATGGTGAGCTGGATATGCGGCTGATTTGCTTGAGGGACACCTGTGATCTCTAGGAGGGGGTGTCGAATTGAGTGGAGTCGAGTGGGTCAGATGGAGCACCATATCATGACGAATTATGGACTGAACTCAATTCTAAAATTAGAGATCAATTGGTGTCCATAAGATCAAGGAATTGGTGTCTATAGGGCAGATATGATCATGTTTTGGCCTCTGGGTGCAGTACCCCAAGGTAACCACCAGATGCCGCCAAACCTAAGCAACCGGAGCCGCCTGCTTAGCAAGTATAGGTCATCCCTAGCGAGGCCCAGGTTGGCCTTAAGCCCCACGTTAGCTTTAAGTAAGCCCCACGTTTTGATAAGATCCTCATCCTAGCCCCACATTTTGAACCTTATCAAGCCACAAGTTAAAGAGAGTAGGTGGCCCTACGTTGTAGTGATAAAGCCCCACGGTTAAATAAATACACAAAGGTATCCTGAATTGAGTAATAGCACACACAACATACAATTTTTATTCGACAATTGTTAACCTGAAATATGGATCAATGCTTACAGCACATTGAAGCCACTGTGAAACTTTGCTGTCTTTTCTTTTCTTTTAATTACGTGCGATACTGTTTATTATCGCTGATAAGATTGCTGTAACTGCATTGAGTGTCATGATTGCCTGTATGAAAAGATGTTTTCTCTCAGCATTGCCATACAAGATGTGTAACAAATGAAAAAGAATCAACCTGTTGAGATTCCCTGAGAGGTTTGGGATTTAACATGCTATGTATTTACATATTATTCATGCTTGCATAGTTTGGTTAAGAATATTATCACATATTGTCATTGATTTGATGATTGTAAATATCGAATAAGAGCCAGGACCGTTAGAATTGTAATAGGGACTTTTTTGGCTCCATATTGAATTGCAGCCGAGACTTTGGCAGCGTAAGATGGCATATGGCCACGTAAGATGGCGTCTTGCCCCACGTATAGCATGTTGCCCCCAGTAAGATGGCATATGGCAACGTAAGATGGCGTAGTGCCCCGCGTAGGATGAGTGTATTGCCCCACGTGTAAATGAGTGCATATAGCCCCACGTAAGCTGAAATGTGTTTTTGTTTAAACAGGAACTGACTAAGCTCTGTGGTGTGCGTAGCTTAGTAACCAGTTTCCTGTGTGCGCTTGTGTAAAGAATGAGCTCCAATGTTATGTGCTTGTCTCTCACTCAACTGTATGTGACTGTGGATATGCCCTAACACGTCCCAACATGCCCTAACTTGTCTCAGAGCATTGATATGCAAAGGGACTACAAGTGACTGGAACGACCGGCGGAAGACCACCGTTACCAAGGAGATGCTGTGACGCAACCAAGGTTATAAAAGATTGCCCCTGGCAACGATCGGGGCTCCGAGCTTTCAGCTCTTTGTCGTGAAGCGATCAACCCGTGAGGAGTGTGTTGTTAGAGAACTGTTCAGCAGAGTGATAGGACTTAGGTTATTCTCGGAGGACCTTTGGCTGTTAGCTGCGAGCGGGGACTTTTCTCACCAAATTGGGTAATGTACAATGCTTTATTAAATAAGATGTTTAAAAGGAAGTTATGAACGGTTAATCGCGTGTAGGGACGGAGCCATTTAATACACTCCCATATCTTCAAATTTATTTTTAGCCAAAAACGTCTTATTTTAAATTTAGGTCTTGAGCTCTTTAGAGAAGTGATCAATCTTAGAAGACTCTATTCAAAGGTTTATATTATTATGTTTGATTTCCCTTTTCCTATTTCATTTTATACTTTATTAATTTTAATTTTAATTGTATTTGTGATTTTTGAAATTTATAATTGCGCCTGGTGTTTGGCGAACGCGCATTAAAGAAGTTAAAAATTGTTTTATATTCCTGTTATCATTGTAATAAAATATTGAAAGACAATTTTTGCTTTAATTATTTTATTTGTTTCTTTCGGTTTTGTTTTATTATTTTTGGGACTTTTTACTAAGTCCAGGTCATTTTATAAGACCTCATTATTTTCCTTCGAGACGGACAACAGCAACGGACGTTTGGAAAAGAGGTAATTGTATTTTAATAACATTTGATGAATGTTCTCCATTTGTATTAATAAAGTCAAATACTCCTGCTTTATATGAAACAAGTCCGTATGATCCTAACAAGGATTATTAAATGACTAGGTCAATAACAAATGCAAACAACTAAGAGAGGTGGAGCTGCCAAGTAAGTGAGGTGTTCAGTTTATTATTCCTGGGTTCGTGTGGTTGCTCATTCAGGAGTAATAGGTGGATGAAAACGGATTGACCTCATGATAAGAAGACAGTGAGCAAACCTAGGTGAGTCCACTTCGATATATCGGCTTGACTAATTCTCGTCCCCTCACATTGACGCCTTAGAGCCGGTGAGGGAAAAGGGGAATTACTGACCCATTGATTGGAGAGTCGATCAGGACATATTTCCCGATTTAAGTCCTGCGGGTAAGCGGAAGTTGACAGCCTTCATGATGTCACAACACGAAGTTTGTGAGTTTTCGTGAATTGCTGTGGGCGTGGCTAAGCGCTGTTCGCCAAGAAAACAACGCCGGTTTTGAGGGTCTAAACATGCACAGAAACTCATGAAACTTGGCACACACATCTGGCCTGGTAAAATTAGCAATATTTTAATGTTGATTGTGCTATTTTTACAAAAATGACTCAATAGCGCCCCCTAGAAAATTTTAACGAAGCAGCCCCGGTTGTACGTTTAACCCTTGTGCCATTTGCTTAGCCAATTATGTAAATTAGGAGTTGATTGTGCAGGGGGAAAACAAAAAAAATAATAATAATTAAAAAAAATGAGCCACGACTTTGGAAAACTGGGGGACCGTCAAAATGCGAGTGTGCCAACATTTCTCAGCCATTGCATGAGGGAGATAACTATTATAATATCCCTGGAATCGGCGTTAGCCAACCGCGTAACATTAATGTACATTATAAGTGACATTTTTGGACCGATTGGACACTGCATGTATTTTATTGCAATTTCCGTGATTTCTGCATGAAATCCTTCTATGGACATTCCTCGACGGTGCCATGGGCATGAGAAAGATTTTGCACCCCAAATCCACCAGGTGGCGGTAGATGACAATTAATGATTTTCCTTGCAATCTCACTCCTTGTACAAACTGTTTTCTCTCCGGATTGCATGCTCGTGCATCCTCGTGCATCCTCGTGGATGTTCGTGCACCTTCGTGGGTGCTCGTGCACGCGCGTAACTTGCAGGAACATTGAATTGCACAAGTTACTGACTGAAGTTTAGTGTCATTTGAAATCATACAGTTGTGTGGATGCGTGTACAGTGCACACACGATTTGAAATCGTGCACTCTCATTTGGTCGAGACATCAGTCGCTTTACTTCTAACACAAGTTCAAAGCGTACACCTGGACAACCCAATAAACTGTCCCCGATATCCGACCTGTGGGCTAAATGGACTGAAATCCTCCCCAAGTTGTTCAACCCGGGAAGGGACATTTGTGTGGACGAACAGCTTGTCTCCTTTAGAGGCCGCTGTTCGTTCAAGCAGTACATTCCCTCAAAGCCGGCCAAATATGGGATCAAAGTGTGGGCTGTCTGTGATGTGGAAACATCGTATGCACTCAGTCTGGAAGTGTACACGGGAAAGCCGCCAGGGGGCCCACGTACTCTAAACGTTGGGATGAACGTGGTGCTCCGTCTGTGCAACCCCTATGTGGGACACACAGTTACGTGTGACAATTTTTTTACATCCATTCCGCTGGCGGAACAGTTGAGAAAAAAAAAAATTGCACTCGTGGGCACACTGAGGAAAAATAAAAAGGAGCTCCCGCCAGCACTTCTGAGGTGTGCAACTCGGCAGCCACTCTCAAGGTGAGTTTTTTCTTTTTCTGTTGTATTCTAATCTGGCTGTTGCATTTCTGTTTATGAAAAGTGCTATATGAATAAACTTTTATTTGTATTTCATTCCAGCTTGTTTGCATTCACTCAGCATATGACAATTGTGTCATATATGCCAAAAAAAAGCAAAAACGTGCTTGTGCTCAGCTCTAAACATCGTGAGCCAGTGGTCACCAAAGGAAAAGGCAACAAACCTCAGATTATTCTGGACTATAATAAATGCAAGGGTGCAGTGGACCACCTGGACCAGGTAAGCATAAATACTTTTTTTTGGTCAAAGCTTTATATCACAGCTATCTTCTCTGATGTCATCTGATGTTTTTTATTGTCTTTTTTTTTTTTTTTTTTGCAGGCTTGTGGCACTTACTCCTCCCGCCGGCGGGCGTTGAGGTGGCCCATGTGCCTTTTCTCGCACATGCTGGACGTATCATCATACAACGCTTATGTCCTGTTTTCACATGTGGAGCCAACCTGGAATGAGCGGAAGCTGTATAAAAGACGGCTCTTTCTCTGTGAGGTGGCAAAGGCGCTCGTCACTCCGGAGATCGAGAGAAGAATGCAAAACGCACAATCCAACGTACATGGTACAGCAGCTGCCCCAGAAAGGCCACTGAGGAGAAGGCACCAGTGCGGGCTGTGCACAAAAAAACTGCAGGCGTCACACTCGTGTGCCAAATGTGGAGTTGCAATTTGCAACGCCCACTTGAAGAGACATTGTTTGAACTGTTAAAAAAAAAATGTAGTTATTAGTTAGTTGGTTAGTTAGTTATAGTATAGTTGTAGTTATTGTAGTTATAGTTGTTGAAAAAAAGTAGTTATAGAAATTTGTTATCTATTGTTGTTATTGTTATTGTTGTTATTATTGTTATTATTGATTGTTCTAATTACATAAATTCTGTTCACTCTAAATTCTTCATAGTTGTGACTGACCATTTCAACCATTGTATGACATTTTCCACATACATACACAATATAGGGCATATTTAGTTCTAGTCACAACACAGTTGAACATTTTGAGTGGTTGGAAAAAAAATGAGTTCAGTTATCACACCTCAAAGTAGCATTACATATTTGGCTATAATAATTGCGAGGGGGGTGTTCTGGGTTAAATTGCCATTGTCAAAAAATTTGTCATGCATTGAAAAAATTGTTGTTATAACTTATTACCTTATTCAAAGCTCTAATTATGTCATATGAAGTATTAATTTTTTATTTATTTTTTATACATGTATACAGCACAGTTCGTTTTCTTCATAGTCCATTCTTTGGGCTTGTATTGTCCTAAGAGGGGGGAATACATAAAAAAATAAATAAAACTTCATATGTATGGATAGTTCTGATGCCAATGAACATTTTGAGTGGTTGGAATAAAAAAAATATAAAAAATTGACTTAGTTATCACACCTCAAAGGAGCATTACATATTTGGCTAAAATGTACTCTTCGAGGGTGTTCTCAGTTAAATTGCCATTGTCAAAAAATTTGGCATGCATTGAAAAAATTGTTGTTATAACTTATTGCCTTATTCGAAGCTCTAATTATGTCATATGAAGTATTATTTTTTTATTTATTTTTTACACATGTATACAGCACAGTTCGTTTTCTTCATAGTCCATTCTTTGGGCTTGTATTGTCCTAAGAGAGGGGAATACATAAAAAAATAAATAAAACTTCATATGTATGGATAGTTCTGATGCCAATGAACATTTTGAGTGGTTGGAATAAAAAAAATATTAAAAATTGACTTAGTTATCACACCTCAAAGGAGCATTACATATTTGGCTAAAATGTACTCTTCGAGGGTGTTCTCAGTTAAATTGCCATTGTCAAAAAATTTGGCATGTATTGAAAAAATTGTTGTTATAACTTATTGCCTTATTCGAAGCTCTAATTATGTCATATGAAGTATTAATTTTTTATTTATTTTTTATACATGTATACAGCACAGTTCGTTTTCTTCATAGTCCATTCTTTGGGCTTGTATTGTCCTAAGAGGGGGGAATACATAAAAAAAAAAAAAAACTTCATATGTATGGATAGTTCTGATGCCAATGAACATTTTGAGTGGTTGAAATAAAAAAAAATGTTAAAAATTGACTTAGTTATCACACCTCAAAGTACAATTACTTATTTGGCTAAAATGTACTCTTCGAGGGTGTTCTGAGTTAAATTGCCATTGTCAAAAAATTTGGCATGCATTGAAAAAATTGTTGTTATAACTTATTGCCTTATTCGAAGCTCTAATTATGTCATATGAAGTATTAATTTTTTATTTATTTTTTATACATGTATACAGCACAGTTCGTTTTCTTCATAGTCCATTCTTTGGGCTTGTATTGTCCTAAGAGGGGGGAATACATAAAAAAAAAAAAAAAGTGGTTGAAATAAAAAAATTTTTTAAAAATTGACTTAGTTATCACACCTCAAAGTAGAATTACTTATTTGGCTAAAATGTACTCTTAGAGGGTGTCACTGATTCCAAGGCACAAGGGTTAAGCAAGAACGACAAATATTTTTAGGTGTATGAGGGAGCCCAAGACCTACAAAAAAGTCTCTTGGAACCATATGCTAAAATGAACAGGAAGTGAGCTACGAATTTTGGAATGTCCCATTTTTGATGATTTTTGCACATTTACAGGGGGCATACTTTTGCCCACTTCTTCTCCACGTTTCATCCGACTGAGTTAAGACTTGACCTGGACAATGTCAAGACCTGAGCCAACGACAGCGGGGAAAATCTTGACTTTTCGAAATACTATATGATGAGGGCGTGGCATCAAAATTTGTGTTTCGCAATGAAAAAGGATATGCTTGATAACTCCCCGGTACATGCTCCAAAAAATCCCAAACTTGACATGTATGTTTATCGTCAAGGCCTGAAGTTATCTCTATGACAACATTCAGTTATATATGCAGCGCCACCTAGCCCTTGAGGCATAAAAAAAAAAATACCCCACATACGGTATTTTGTACAAAAAATGTCAACTCATTCTAAGTGTGATAACTCAGTCATTTATTAATATTCTTTTAGTTTCCACCACTCAAAATGTTCACTGGCATCAGACTTATCCAAACATATATATATTTTTATTTATTTTTGATAGCCTCTGTGGACATTAAAAGCAATATCGTGAATGAAGGATATGCTTAATAACTCCACGATACATGCTCCAAAAAAAATCCCACAATTGACATGTATGCTTATAATCAAGGCCTGAAGGTATCTCTATGACAACATTCAGTTATAAATACAGCGCCATCTAGCCCTTGAGGCATATTATATAAATAAAAAAAAAAAACACATACGGTATTTTGTACAAAAAATGTAAACTCATTCTAAGTGTGATAACTAAGTCATTTATGAATATTCTTTTAGTTTCCACCACTCAAATTGTTCACTGGCTTCACACCGATCCAAACGTATGTACGTTTCCATTTTGTTTTATTCATTTTTGATTGCCCCTTTGGACAATAAAAGTAACATTGTGCAATGAGTACAACGAGCGATGATGTCTATATACACTTTTACAAAAAATACCAATCAGGGCAACTCATTGCTTAAAAATAAAAAAGGACGCTGATTTTTGCAGGTCTTAACAATCACCAAAACCCGTTGAGCTTGACACAGACTGGCAACAAAAAAATTCTACATGTAAACGTTTATTATGCCATTTTCAAATAAATTTTGCTTCCAATATGCCAGTACCCCAACGTGCCAGTACCCTAACGTGCAAGTACCCCAACGTGCAAGGACCCCAACGTGGCCCGGGCTGCGAGGGCCCTTTATAGCTGCTCGCAGCTCTAGTTCTTCTTCTTCTTCTTCTTCTTCTTCTTTATTCTCCGCAAACGATCGCGATTTTGGGTACCTAAACATTCACGAAAACTCACCGAACTTTGCACACTCCTCAGGCCCGGTGAAAAATTTGATATTATTAAGTCGTCATAACAATGCGACTCGATAGCGCCCCCTAGCGTAGAAAAATAAAAACCAAGCCCGGCACGTTTGAGCTAGAGCAACAAAAATGGGCAGGCACGTGTAGCACCCCGAGACGCACAAAAAAGTCTATTGGGACCATGTAGCTAAAATGTACAGGAAGTGAGCTATGAATTTTTTAATGTCCAATTTTGGCCTATTTTGGCACATTCACTGTGGTCATGCTTTTTCCCCATTTGCAAACATTTTTCATCCAATTGACTTCAAACTTGGCATTTATCATCTCAAGACCTGAGAGAACAACTGGGCAAAACATCTTGCCTTTTTGAAATACTATATGACGGGGCCGGGGCATCAAATATTGCCTTTAAAATTTCATTTGTCCAGAAAGAGCAAATGCTTAATAACTCCCATGTTCAAGCTCCAAAAAATCTCAAACTTCTCAGGCAACGTAATAGTCACGCCCTGAAAACATCTATCTGATCAAATTCAGTTATACATATAGCGCCACCTAGTGGTTACAATAAATGTCATACTTTACGTTTTTAGCTACTGTGCTGAGCTTGTTGAAGGGATCCATTTGAAAATTGGTCAGAAAAGCCTTAAGATATTGATCATGCCCCACACAGAATATTGTAACTTTTCGCCAAAGGGCGTGGCCGCTACGGTGACGCAAAGTCTGAAGATTTTTCATGAAAATAAAAGCTGCATTAACTTGACCGAGATGATCCTATCTTCTCAAAATTTCACACATTTGATGAGAGTCCAGCCCTAAAGACATCTACTGACTTATATTTCATCTAACTGATAGCGCCACCTAGTGGCAATTTTTTTTCTTACGAATTTTCTTCTACGTTTTTCTCCAAACACGTTAACTGAACCTACCTCATATTTGCTCAGATGAGGGTTTCGGCCTTCATGATGTCACAACACGAAGTTTGTGAGTTTTCACGAATTGCTGTGGGTGTGGCTAAGCGCTGTTCGCCAAGAAAACAACGCCAGTTTTGAGGGTCTAAACATGCACAGAAACTCATGAAACTTGGCACACACATATGGCCTTGTAAAATGAGCAATATTTTATTGTTGATTTTGCTATTTTTACAAAAATTACTCAATAGCGCCCCCTAGAAGTTTTTAACGAAGCAGCCCCGGTTGTACGTTTAAGCAAGAACGACGAATATTTTTAGGTGTATGAGGGAGCCCAAGACCTACAAAAAAGTCTCTTGGACCCATATGCTAAAATGAACAGGAAGTGAGCTACGAATTTTTGAATGTCCCATTTTTGACGATTTTTGCACATTCACAGGGGGCAGACTTTTGCCCACTTCTCCTACACGTTGCATCTAACTGAGTTAAGACTTGACCTGGACCATGTCAAGACCTGAGCCAACGACAGGGGGAAAAATCTTGACCTTTCGAAATACTATATGATGAAGCCCTTGAGGCATAAAAAAAAAATACCCCACATACGGTATTTTGTACAAAAAATGTAAACTCATTCTAAGTGTGATAACTAAGTCATTTATGAATATTCTTTTAGTTTCCACCACTCAAAATGTTCACTGGCATCAGACTTATCCAAACATATATATATTTTTCATTTATTTTTGATAGCCTCTGTGGACATTAAAAGCAATATCGTGAATGAAGGATATGCTTAATAACTCAACGGTACATGCTCCAAAAAAAATCCCACACTTGACATGTATGCTTATAATCAAGGCCTGAAGGTATCTCGATGACAACATTCAGTTATAAATACAGCGCCACCTAGCCCTTGAGGCTTATATAAAAAAAAAAAACCCACATACGGTATTTTGTACAAAAAATGTAAACTCATTCTAAGTGTGATGACTAAGTCATTTATGAATATTCTTTTAGTTTCCACCACTCAAATTGTTCACTGGCTTCACACCGATCCAAACGTATGTACGTTTCCATTTTGTTTTATTCATTTTTGATTGCCCCTTTGGACAATAAAAGTAACATTGTGCAATGAGTACAACGAGCGATGATGTATATATACACTTTTACAAAAAATACCAATCAGGGCAACTCATTGCCTAAAAATAATTAAGGACGCTGATTTTTGCAGGTCTTAACAATCCCCAAAACCCGTTGAGCTTGACACACACTGGCAAAAAAAATATTCTACATGTAAACATTTATTATGCCATTTTCAAAGAAATTTTGCTTCCAATATGCCAGTACCCCAACGTGCCAGTACCCTAACGTGCAAGTACCCCAACGTGCAAGGACTCCAACGTGGCCCGGGCTGCGAGGGCCCTTTATAGCTGCTCGCAGCTCTAGTTATTCTTCTTCTTCTTCTTCTTCTTCTTCTTCTTCTTCTTCTTCTTCTTCTTTATTCTCCGCAAACGATCGCGATTTTGGGTACCTAAACATTCACGAAAACTCACCGAACTTTGCACACTCCTCAGGCCCGGCGAAAAATTTGATATTATTAAGTCGTCATAACAATGCGACTCGATAGCGCCCCCTAGCGTAGAAAAATAAAAACCAAGCCCGGCACGTTTGAGCTAGAGCAACAAAAATTGGCAGGCACGTGTAGCACCCCGAGACGCAAAAAAAAGTCTATTGGGACCATGTAGCTAAAATGTACAGGAAGTGAGCTATGAATTTTTTTATGTCCAATTTTGGCCTATTTTGGCACATTCACTGTGGTCATGCTTTTTCCCCCTTTGCAAACATTTTTCATCCAATTGACTTCAAACTTGGCATTTATCATCTCAAGACCTGAGAGAACAACTGGGCAAAACATCTTGCCTTTTTGAAATACTATATGACGGGGGCTGGGCATCAAATATTGCCTTTAAAATTTCATTTGTCCAGAAAGAGCAAATGCTTAATAACTCCCATGTTCAAGCTCCAAAAAATCTCAAACTTCTCAGGCAACGTAATAGTCACGGCCTGAAAACATCTATATGATAAAATTCAGTTATACATATAGCGCCACCTAGTGGTTACAATAAATGTCATACTTTACGTTTTTAGCTACTGTGCTGAGCTTGTTGAAGGGATCCATTTGAAAATTGGTCAGAAAAGCCTTAAGATGTTGATTATGCCCCACACCGAATATTGTAACTTTTCGCCAAAGGGCGTGGCCGCTACGGTGACGCAAAGTCTGAAGATTTTTCGTGAAAATAAAAGCTGCATTAACTTGACCGAGATGATCCTATCTTCTCAAAATTTCACACATTTGATGAGAGTCCAGCCCTAAAGACATCTATGAACTTATATTTCATCTAACTGATCGCGCCACCTAGTGGCAATTTTTTTTCTTACGAATTTTCTTCTACGTTTTTCTCCAAACACGTTAACTGGACCTACCTCATATTTGCTCAGATGAGGGTTTCGGCCTTCATGATGTCACAACACGAAGTTTGTGAGTTTTTGCGAATTGCTGTGGGTGTGGCTAAGCACTGTTCGCCAAGAAAACAAAGCCAGTTTTGAGGGTCTAAACATGCACAGAAACTCATGAAACTTGGCACACACATCTGGCCTGGTAAAATGAGCAATATTTTATTGTTGATTGTGCTATTTTTACAAAAATGACTCAATAGCGCCCCCTAGAAGTTTTTAACGAAGCAGCCCCGGTTGTACGTTTAAGCAAGAACGACGAATATTTTTAGGTGTATGAGGGAGCCCAAGACCTACAAAAAAGTCTAATGGACCCATATGCTAAAATGAACAGGAAGTGAGCTACGAATTTTTGAATGTCCCATTTTTGACAATTTTTTCACATTCACAGGGGGCAGACTTTTGCCCACTTCTCCTACACGTTTCATCTGACTGAGTTAAGACTTGACCTGGACCATGTCAAGACCTGAGCCAACGACAGGGGGAAAAATCTTGACCTTTCGAAATACTATATGATGAAGGCGGGGCATCAAAATTTGTGTTTCGCACTGAAAAAGGATATGCTTAATAACTCCCCGGTACATGCTCCAAAAAATCCCAAACTTGACATGTATGTTTATCGTCAAGGCCTGAAGCTATCTCTATGACAACATTCAGTTATATATGCAGCGCCACCTAGCCCTTGAGGCATAAAAAAAAATACCCCACATACGGTATTTTGTACAAAAAATGTAAACTCATTCTAAGTGTGATAACTAAGTCATTTATGAATATTCTTTTAGTTTCCACCACTCAAAATGTTCACTGGCATCAGACTTATCCAAACATATATATATATATTTTTTTTTTTGATGGCCTCTGTGGACATTAAAAGCAATATCGTGAATGAAGGATATGCTTAATAACTCCACGGTATATGCTCCAAAAAAAATCCCACACTTGACATGTATGCTTATAATCAAGGCCTGAAGGTATCTCGATGACAACATTCAGTTATAAATACAGCGCCACCTAGCCCTTGAGGCTTATATAAAAAAAAAACCCACATACGGTATTTTGTACAAAAAAATTTAAACTCATTCTAAGTGTGATGACTAAGTCATTTCTGAATATTCTTTTAGTTTCCACCACTCAAATTGTTCACTGGCTTCACACCGATCCAAACGTATGTACGTTTCCATTTTGTTTTATTCATTTTTGATTGCCCCTTTGGACAATAAAAGTAACATTGTGCAATGAGTACAACGAGCGATGATGTATATATACACTTTTACAAAAAATACCAATCAGGGCAACTCATTGCCTAAAAATAATTAAGGACGCTGATTTTTGCAGGTCTTAACAATCACCAAAACCCGTTGAGCTTGACACACACTGGCAAAAAAAAATTCTACATGTGAACGTTTATTATGCCATTTTCAAAGAAATTTTGCTTCCAATATGCCAGTACCCCAACGTGCCAGTACCCTAACGTGCAAGTACCCCAACGTGCAAGGACCATAACGTGGCCCGGGCTGCGAGGGCCCTTTATAGCTGCTCGCAGCTCTAGTTATTATTCTTCTTCTTCTTCTTTATTCTCCGCAAACGATCGCGATTTTGGGTACCTAAACATTCACGAAAACTCACCGAACTTTGCAGACTCCTCAGGCCCGGCGAAAAATTTTATATTATTAAGTCGTCATAACAATGCGACTCGATAGCGCCCCCTAGCGTAGAAAAATAAAAACCAAGCCCGGCACGTTTGAGCTAGAGCAACAAAAATTGGCAGGCACGTGTAGCACCCCGAGACGCACAAAAAAGTCTATTGGGACCATGTAGCTAAAATGTACAGGAAGTGAGCTATGAATTTTTTTATGTCCAATTTTGGCCTATTTTGGCACATTCACTGTGGTCATGCTTTTTCCCCCTTTGCAAACATTTTTCATCCAATTGACTTCAAACTTGGCATTTATCATCTCAAGACCTGAGAGAACAACTGGGCAAAACATCTTGCCTTTTTGAAATACTATATGACGGGGGCGGGGCATCAAATATTGCCTTTAAAATTTCATTTGTCCAGAAAGAGCAAATGCTTAATAACTCCCATGTTCAAGCTCCAAAAAATCTCAAACTTCTCAGGCAACGTAATAGTCACGGCCTGAAAACATCTATATGATAAAATTCAGTTATACATATAGCGCCACCTAGTGGTTACAATAAATGTCGTACTTTACGTTTTTAGTCAGAAAAGCCTTAAGATATTGATCATGCCCCACACAGAATATTGTAACTTTTCGCCAAAGGGCGTGGCCACTACGGTGACGCAAAGTCTGAAGATTTTTCATGAAAATAAAAGCTGCATTAACTTGACCGAGATGATCCTATCTTCTCAAAATTTCACACATTTGATGAGAGTCCAGCCCTAAAGACATCTACTGACTTATATTTCATCTAACTGATAGCGCCACCTAGTGGCAATTTTTTTTCTTACGAATTTTCTTCTACGTTTTTCTCCAAACACGTTAACTGAACCTACCTCATATTTGCTCAGATGAGGGTTTCGGCCTTCATGATGTCACAACACGAAGTTTGTGAGTTTTCACGAATTGCTGTGGGTGTGGCTAAGCGCTGTTCGCCAAGAAAACAACGCCAGTTTTGAGGGTCTAAACATGCACAGAAACTCATGAAACTTGGCACACACATATGGCCTTGTAAAATGAGCAATATTTTATTGTTGATTTTGCTATTTTTACAAAAATTACTCAATAGCGCCCCCTAGAAGTTTTTAACGAAGCAGCCCCGGTTGTACGTTTAAGCAAGAACGACGAATATTTTTAGGTGTATGAGGGAGCCCAAGACCTACAAAAAAGTCTCTTGGACCCATATGCTAAAATGAACAGGAAGTGAGCTACGAATTTTTGAATGTCCCATTTTTGACGATTTTTGCACATTCACAGGGGGCAGACTTTTGCCCACTTCTCCTACACGTTGCATCTAACTGAGTTAAGACTTGACCTGGACCATGTCAAGACCTGAGCCAACGACAGGGGGAAAAATCTTGACCTTTCGAAATACTATATGATGAAGGCGGGGCATCAAAATTTGTGTTTCGCACTGAAAAAGGATATGCTTAATAACTCCCCGGTACATGCTCCAAAAAATCCCAAACTTGACATGTATGTTTATCGTCAAGGCCTGAAGCTATCTCTATGACAACATTCAGTTATATATGCAGCGCCACCTAGCCCTTGAGGCATAAAAAAAAATACCCCACATACGGTATTTTGTACAAAAAATGTAAACTCATTCTAAGTGTGATAACTAAGTCATTTATGAATATTCTTTTAGTTTCCACCACTCAAAATGTTCACTGGCATCAGACTTATCCAAACATATATATATTTTTCATTTATTTTTGATAGCCTCTGTGGACATTAAAAGCAATATCGTGAATGAAGGATATGCTTAATAACTCAACGGTACATGCTCCAAAAAAAATCCCACACTTGACATGTATGCTTATAATCAAGGCCTGAAGGTATCTCGATGACAACATTCAGTTATAAATACAGCGCCACCTAGCCCTTGAGGCTTATATAAAAAAAAAAAAACCCACATACGGTATTTTGTACAAAAAATGTAAACTCATTCTAAGTGTGATGACTAAGTCATTTATGAATATTCTTTTAGTTTCCACCACTCAAATTGTTCACTGGCTTCACACCGATCCAAACGTATGTACGTTTCCATTTTGTTTTATTCATTTTTGATTGCCCCTTTGGACAATAAAAGTAACATTGTGCAATGAGTACAACGAGCGATGATGTATATATACACTTTTACAAAAAATACCAATCAGGGCAACTCATTGCCTAAAAATAATTAAGGACGCTGATTTTTGCAGGTCTTAACAATCACCAAAACCCGTTGAGCTTGACACACACTGGCAAAAAAAAAATTCTACATGTGAACGTTTATTATGCCATTTTCAAAGAAATTTTGCTTCCAATATGCCAGTACCCCAACGTGCCAGTACCCTAACGTGCAAGTACCCCAACGTGCAAGGACCATAACGTGGCCCGGGCTGCGAGGGCCCTTTATAGCTGCTCGCAGCTCTAGTTATTCTTCTTCTTCTTCTTCTTTATTCTCCGCAAACGATCGCGATTTTGGGTACCTAAACATTCACGAAAACTCACCGAACTTTGCAGACTCCTCAGGCCCGGCGAAAAATTTTATATTATTAAGTCGTCATAACAATGCGACTCGATAGCGCCCCCTAGCGTAGAAAAATAAAAACCAAGCCCGGCACGTTTGAGCTAGAGCAACAAAAATTGGCAGGCACGTGTAGCACCCCGAGACGCACAAAAAAGTGTATTGGGACCATGTAGCTAAAATGTACAGGAAGTGAGCTATGAATTTTTTTATGTCCAATTTTGGCCTATTTTGGCACATTCACTGTGGTCATGCTTTTTCCCCCTTTGCAAACATTTTTCATCCAATTGACTTCAAACTTGGCATTTATCATCTCAAGACCTGAGAGAACAACTGGGCAAAACATCTTGCCTTTTTGAAATACTATATGACGGGGGCGGGGCATCAAATATTGCCTTTAAAATTTCATTTGTCCAGAAAGAGCAAATGCTTAATAACTCCCATGTTCAAGCTCCAAAAAATCTCAAACTTCTCAGGCAACGTAATAGTCACGGCCTGAAAACATCTATATGATAAAATTCAGTTATACATATAGCGCCACCTAGTGGTTACAATAAATGTCGTACTTTACGTTTTTAGCTACTGTGCTGAGCTTGTTGAAGGGATCCATTTGAAAATTGGTCAGAAAAGCCTTAAGATGTTGATCATGCCCCACACCGAATATTGTAACTTTTCGCCAAAGGGCGTGGCCGCTACGGTGACGCAAAGTCTGAAGATTTTTCATGAAAATAAAAGCTGCATTAACTTGACCGAGATGATCCTATCTTCTCAAAATTTCACACATTTGATGAGAGTCCAGCCCTAAAGACATCTACTGACTTATATTTCATCTAACTGATAGCGCCACCTAGTGGCAATTTTTTTTCTTACGAATTTTCTTCTACGTTTTTCTCCAAACACGTTAACTGAACCTACCTCATATTTGCTCAGATGAGGGTTTCGGCCTTCATGATGTCACAACACGAAGTTTGTGAGTTTTCACGAATTGCTGTGGGTGTGGCTAAGCGCTGTTCGCCAAGAAAACAACGCCAGTTTTGAGGGTCTAAACATGCACAGAAACTCATGAAACTTGGCACACACATATGGCCTTGTAAAATGAGCAATATTTTATTGTTGATTTTGCTATTTTTACAAAAATTACTCAATAGCGCCCCCTAGAAGTTTTTGACGAAGCAGCCCCGGTTGTACGTTTAAGCAAGAACGACGAATATTTTTAGGTGTATGAGGGAGCCCAAGACCTACAAAAAAGTCTCTTGGACCCATATGCTAAAATGAACAGGAAGTGAGCTACGAATTTTTGAATGTCCCATTTTTGACGATTTTTGCACATTCACAGGGGGCAGACTTTTGCCCACTTCTCCTACACGTTGCATCTAACTGAGTTAAGACTTGACCTGGACCATGTCAAGACCTGAGCCAACGACAGGGGGGAAAATCTTGACCTTTCGAAATACTATATGATGAAGGCGGGGCATCAAAATTTGCGTTTCGCACTGAAAAAGGATATGCTTAATAACTCCCCGGTACATGCTCCAAAAAATCCCAAACTTGACATGTATGTTTATCGTCAAGGCCTGAAGCTATCTCTATGACAACATTCAGTTATATATGCAGCGCCACCTAGCCCTTGAGGCATAAAAAAAAAATACCCCACATACGGTATTTTGTACAAAAAATGTAAACTCATTCTAAGTGTGATAACTAAGTCATTTATGAATATTCTTTTAGTTTCCACCACTCAAAATGTTCACTGGCATCAGACTTATCCAAACATATATATATTTTTCATTTATTTTTGATAGCCTCTGTGGACATTAAAAGCAATATCGTGAATGAAGGATATGCTTAATAACTCAACGGTACATGCTCCAAAAAAAATCCCACACTTGACATGTATGCTTATAATCAAGGCCTGAAGGTATCTCGATGACAACATTCAGTTATAAATACAGCGCCACCTAGCCCTTGAGGCTTATATAAAAAAAAAAAAACCCACATACGGTATTTTGTACAAAAAATGTAAACTCATTCTAAGTGTGATGACTAAGTCATTTATGAATATTCTTTTAGTTTCCACCACTCAAATTGTTCACTGGCTTCACACCGATCCAAACGTATGTACGTTTCCATTTTGTTTTATTCATTTTTGATTGCCCCTTTGGACAATAAAAGTAACATTGTGCAATGAGTACAACGAGCGATGATGTATATATACACTTTTACAAAAAATACCAATCAGGGCAACTCATTGCCTAAAAATAATTAAGGACGCTGATTTTTGCAGGTCTTAACAATCACCAAAACCCGTTGAGCTTGACACACACTGGCAAAAAAAAAATTCTACATGTGAACGTTTATTATGCCATTTTCAAAGAAATTTTGCTTCCAATATGCCAGTACCCCAACGTGCCAGTACCCTAACGTGCAAGTACCCCAACGTGCAAGGACCATAACGTGGCCCGGGCTGCGAGGGCCCTTTATAGCTGCTCGCAGCTCTAGTTATTCTTCTTCTTCTTCTTCTTTATTCTCCGCAAACGATCGCGATTTTGGGTACCTAAACATTCACGAAAACTCACCGAACTTTGCAGACTCCTCAGGCCCGGCGAAAAATTTTATATTATTAAGTCGTCATAACAATGCGACTCGATAGCGCCCCCTAGCGTAGAAAAATAAAAACCAAGCCCGGCACGTTTGAGCTAGAGCAACAAAAATTGGCAGGCACGTGTAGCACCCCGAGACGCACAAAAAAGTGTATTGGGACCATGTAGCTAAAATGTACAGGAAGTGAGCTATGAATTTTTTTATGTCCAATTTTGGCCTATTTTGGCACATTCACTGTGGTCATGCTTTTTCCCCCTTTGCAAACATTTTTCATCCAATTGACTTCAAACTTGGCATTTATCATCTCAAGACCTGAGAGAACAACTGGGCAAAACATCTTGCCTTTTTGAAATACTATATGACGGGGGCGGGGCATCAAATATTGCCTTTAAAATTTCATTTGTCCAGAAAGAGCAAATGCTTAATAACTCCCATGTTCAAGCTCCAAAAAATCTCAAACTTCTCAGGCAACGTAATAGTCACGGCCTGAAAACATCTATATGATAAAATTCAGTTATACATATAGCGCCACCTAGTGGTTACAATAAATGTCGTACTTTACGTTTTTAGCTACTGTGCTGAGCTTGTTGAAGGGATCCATTTGAAAATTGGTCAGAAAAGCCTTAAGATGTTGATCATGCCCCACACCGAATATTGTAACTTTTCGCCAAAGGGCGTGGCCGCTACGGTGACGCAAAGTCTGAAGATTTTTCATGAAAATAAAAGCTGCATTAACTTGACCGAGATGATCCTATCTTCTCAAAATTTCACACATTTGATGAGAGTCCAGCCCTAAAGACATCTACTGACTTATATTTCATCTAACTGATAGCGCCACCTAGTGGCAATTTTTTTTCTTACGAATTTTCTTCTACGTTTTTCTCCAAACACGTTAACTGAACCTACCTCATATTTGCTCAGATGAGGGTTTCGGCCTTCATGATGTCACAACACGAAGTTTGTGAGTTTTCACGAATTGCTGTGGGTGTGGCTAAGCGCTGTTCGCCAAGAAAACAACGCCAGTTTTGAGGGTCTAAACATGCACAGAAACTCATGAAACTTGGCACACACATATGGCCTTGTAAAATGAGCAATATTTTATTGTTGATTTTGCTATTTTTACAAAAATTACTCAATAGCGCCCCCTAGAAGTTTTTGACGAAGCAGCCCCGGTTGTACGTTTAAGCAAGAACGACGAATATTTTTAGGTGTATGAGGGAGCCCAAGACCTACAAAAAAGTCTCTTGGACCCATATGCTAAAATGAACAGGAAGTGAGCTACGAATTTTTGAATGTCCCATTTTTGACGATTTTTGCACATTCACAGGGGGCAGACTTTTGCCCACTTCTCCTACACGTTGCATCTAACTGAGTTAAGACTTGACCTGGACCATGTCAAGACCTGAGCCAACGACAGGGGGGAAAATCTTGACCTTTCGAAATACTATATGATGAAGGCGGGGCATCAAAATTTGCGTTTCGCACTGAAAAAGGATATGCTTAATAACTCCCCGGTACATGCTCCAAAAAATCCCAAACTTGACATGTATGTTTATCGTCAAGGCCTGAAGCTATCTCTATGACAACATTCAGTTATATATGCAGCGCCACCTAGCCCTTGAGGCATAAAAAAAAAATACCCCACATACGGTATTTTGTACAAAAAATGTAAACTCATTCTAAGTGTGATAACTAAGTCATTTATGAATATTCTTTTAGTTTCCACCACTCAAAATGTTCACTGGCATCAGACTTATCCAAACATATATATATTTTTCATTTATTTTTGATAGCCTCTGTGGACATTAAAAGCAATATCGTGAATGAAGGATATGCTTAATAACTCAACGGTACATGCTCCAAAAAAAATCCCACACTTGACATGTATGCTTATAATCAAGGCCTGAAGGTATCTCGATGACAACATTCAGTTATAAATACAGCGCCACCTAGCCCTTGAGGCTTATATAAAAAAAAAAAAACCCACATACGGTATTTTGTACAAAAAATGTAAACTCATTCTAAGTGTGATGACTAAGTCATTTATGAATATTCTTTTAGTTTCCACCACTCAAATTGTTCACTGGCTTCACACCGATCCAAACGTATGTACGTTTCCATTTTGTTTTATTCATTTTTGATTGCCCCTTTGGACAATAAAAGTAACATTGTGCAATGAGTACAACGAGCGATGATGTATATATACACTTTTACAAAAAATACCAATCAGGGCAACTCATTGCCTAAAAATAAAAAAGGACGCTGATTTTTGCAGGTCTTAACAATCCCCAAAACCCGTTGAGCTTGACACACACTGGCAAAAAAAATATTCTACATGTAAACGTTTATTATGCCATTTTCAAAGAAATTTTGCTTCCAATATGCCAGTACCCCAACGTGCCAGTACCCTAACGTGCAAGTACCCCAACGTGCAAGGACTCCAACGTGGCCCGGGCTGCGAGGGCCCTTTAGCTCGCAGCTCTAGTTATTAGGGCCCGAGCAGCTACCGCTGCGAGGTCCCTATTGTTTTTCGATCGGATTATTCTTCTTCTTCTTCTTCTTCTTCTTCTTCTTCTTCTTCTTCTTCTTCTTCTTCTCCGTAAACGATCACGATTTTGGGTACCTAAACATTTACGAAAACTCACCAAACTTTGCACACTCCTCAGGCCCGGCGAAAAATGTGATATTATGAAGTCGTCATAACAACGCGACTCTATAGCGCCCCCTAGCATAGAAAAATAAAATCCAAGCCCGGCATGTTTGAGCTAGAGCAACGAAAATTGGCAGGCACGTGTAGCACCCCGAGACGCACAAAAAAGTCTATTGGGACCATGTAGCTAAAATGTACAGGAAGTGAGCTATGAATTTTTTAATGTCCAATTTTGGCCTATTTTGGCACATTCACTGTGGTCATGCTTTTTCCCCCTTTGCAAACATTTTTCATCCAATTGACTTCAAACTTGGCATTTATCATCTCAAGACCTGAGAGAAAAACTGGGCAAAACATCTTGCCTTTTTGAAATACTATATGACGGGGGCGGGGCATCAAATCTTGCCTTTAAAATTTCATTTGTCCAGAAAGAGCAAATGCTGAATAACTCCCATGTACAAGCTCCAAAAAATCTCAAACTTCTCAGGCAACGTAATAGTCACGGCCTGAAAACATCTATATGACAAAATTCAGTTATACATATAGCACCACCTAGTGGTTACAATAAATGTCATACTTTACGTTTTTAGCTACTGTGCTGAGCTCGTTGAAGGGATCCAGTTGAAAATTGGTCAGAAAAGCCTTAAGATGTTGATCATGCCCCACACCGAATATTGTAACTTTTCGCCAAAGGGCGTGGCCGCTACGGTGCCGCAAAGTCTGAAGATTTCTCGTGACAACAAAAGCTGCATTAACGTGACCGAGATGATGCTATCTTCTCAAAATTTTACACAATTGATGAGAGTCCAGCCCTAAAGACATCTACAAACTTATATTTCATCTTACTGATAGCGCCACCTACTGGCAATTTTTTTTCTTACGATTTTTCTTCAATGTTTTTCTCCAACCATGTTAACTGGACCTACCTCATATTTGCTCAGATGAGGGTGTCGGCCTTCATGCTGTCACAACACGAAGTTTGTGAGTTTTCGAGAATCGCTGTGGGCGTGGCTAAGCGCTGTTCGCCAAGAAAACAACGCCAATTTTGAGGGCCTAAACTGGCACAGAAACACACTAAACTTGGCACACACAGCTGGCCTGGAAAAATGAGCAATTTTTTATCGTCGATTGTGCTATTTTTACAAAAATGACTCAATAGCGCCCCCTAGAAATCTTTAACGAAACAGCCCCAGTTGTACGTTTAAGCAAGAGCTACAAATTTTTTTAGGTGTATTAGGAAGCTCAAGACCTACAAAAAAGTCTCTTGGACCCATATGCTAAAATGAACAGGAAGTGAGCTACGAATTTTTGAATGTCCCATTTTTGACGATTTTTGCACATTTACAAGGGGCATACTTTTGCCCACTTCTCCTACACGTTTCATCCGACTGACTTCAGACTTGACCTGGACCATGTCAAGACCTGAGCCAACGACAGGGGGAAAAATCTTGACTTTTCGAAATACGATATGATGAAGGCGGGGCATCAAAATTTGTGTTTCGCACTGAAAAAGGATATGCTTAATAACTGCCCGGTACATGCTCCAAAAAATCCCAAACTTGACATGTATGTTTATCATCAAGGCCTGAAGCTATCTCTATGACAATATTCAGTTATATATGCAGCGCCACCTAGCCCTTGAGGCATAAAAAAAAAATACCCCACATACGGTATTTTGTACAAAAAATGTAAACTCATTCTAAGTGTGATAACTAAGTCATTTATGAATATTCTTTTAGTTTCCACCACTCAAAATGTTCACTGGCATCAGACTTATCCAAACATATATATATTTTTATTTATTTTTGATAGCCTCTGTGGACATTAAAAGCAATATCGTGAATGAAGGATATGCTTAATAACTCCCCGGTGCATGCTTCAAAAAATCCCAAACTTGACATGTATATTTATAGTCAAGGCGTGAAGGTATCTCTATGACAAAATTCAGTTAGAAATACAGCGCCACCTCGTCCTTGAGTCATAAAAAAAAAAACAACAACCCCACTTACTTTACTTTACTTTACTTTATTTACTTTATTTTGAACAAAATTTGTGAACTCATTGTAAGTGTAATAACTAAGTCATTTATGAATATTCTTTTACTTTTTCCACTACTCAAAATGTTCACTGGCATCAGACCTAACCAAACATACATATTTTTTTATTTAATTTTATTGATTTTTTATAGCCTCTATGGACTTTAAAAGCAATATTGTGAATGAAGGATATGCTTAATAACTCCCAGGTACATGCTCCAAAAAATCCCACACTTAAAATGCATATTTATAGTCAAGGCCTGAAGGTATCTCTATGACAAAATTCAGTTATAAATACAGCGCCACCTAGTCCTTGAGGCAAAAAAAAATGCCTCACTTACGGTATTTTTTACAAAAATTGTAAACTTATTGTAAGTGTGATAACTAAGTCATTTATGAATATTCTTTTACTTTCCACCACTCAATATGTTCACTGGCATCAGACCGATCCAAACATATGTGCTTTTTCATTTAGTTTCATTTTTTATTTATTTATTTATTTATTTATTTTTTTTTGATCGCCTCTATGGACAATAAAAGCAATATTGTGCAATGAGTACGAGCGATGATGTGTATATGTACCTTTCCAAAAAATACCAATCAGGGCAACTCATTGCCTAAAAATAAAAAAAGACGCTGATTTTTGCACATCTTAACAATCACCAAAACCCATTGAGCTTGACACAATCATCACACCTGGAAAAAAAAATAAAAAATCCACGTAATGGTTTATCATGCCATTTTCAAAAAAATTCTGTTTCCAACGTACAAGTACCCCAACGTGCAAGTACCCCAACGTCGCCCGGGCTGCGAGGGCCCTTTATAGCTGCTCGCAGCTCTAGTTATTATTATTCTTCTTCTTCTTCTTCTTCTTCTTCTCCGTAAACGATCGCATTTTTGAGGACCTAAACATTCACGAAAACTCACCAAACTTTGCACACTCCTCAGGCCCGGCGAAAAATTTTATATTATGAAGTCGTCATAACAACGCGACTCTATAGCGCCCCCTAGCGTAGAAAAATAAAAACCAAGCCTGGCACGTTTGAGCTAGAGCAACGAAAATTGGCAGGCACGTGTAGCACCCCGAGACGCACAAAAATGTCTATTGGGACCATGTAGCTAAAATGTACAGGAAATGAGCTATGAATTTTTTTATGTCCAATTTTGGCCTATTTTGGCACATTCACTGTGGTCATGCTTTTTCCCCCTCTGCAAACATTTTTCATCCAATTCACATCAAACTTGGCATTTATCATCTCAAGACCTGAGAGAACAACTGGGCAAAAAGTCTTGCCTTTTAGAAATACTATATGATGGGGGCGGGGCATCAAATATTGTCTTTAAAATTTCATTTGTCCAGAAAGAGCAAATGCTTAATAACTCCCATGTTCAAGCTCCAAAAAATCTCAAACTTCTCAGGCAACGTAATAGTCACGGCCTGAAAACATCTATATGATAAAATTCAGTTATACATATAGCACCACCTAGTGGTAACAATAAATGTCATACTTTATGTTTTTAGCTACTGCGCTGAGCTCGTTGAAGGGATCCAGTTGAAAGTTGGTCAGAAAATCCTTAAGATGTTGATCATGCCCCACACCGAATATTGTAACTTTTCGCCAAAGGGCGTGGCCGCTACGGTGCCGCAAAGTCTGAAGATTTTTCGTGACAATAAAAGCTGCATGAACTTGACCGAGATGATCCTATCTTCTCAAAATTTCACACATTTGATGAGAGTCCAGCCCTAAAGACATCTACGTACTTATATTTCATCTTACTGATAGCGCCACCTAGTGGCAATTTTTTTTCTTACGAATTTTCTTGTACATTTTTCTCCAAACACGTTAACTGGACCAACCTCATATTTGCTCAGATGAGGGTTTCGGCCTTCATGATGTCACAACACGAAGTTTGTGAGTTTTCGCGAATCACTGTGGGCGTGGCTAAGCACTGTTCGCCAAGAAAACAACGCCAGTTTTGATGGTCTAAACATGCGCAGAAACTCATGAAACTTGGCACACACATCTGGCCTGGCAAAATGAGCAATATTTTATCATGTATTGTCCTATTTTTACAAAAATGACTCAATAGCGCCCCCTAGAAATTTTTAACGAAGCAGCCCCGATTGTACGTTTAAGCAAGATCTACGAAAATTTTTAGGTGTATGAGGGAGCCAAAGACCTACAAAAAAGTCTCTTGGACCCATATGCTAAAATGAACAGGAAGTGAGCTACGAATTTTTGAATGTCCCATTTTTGACGATTTTTGCACATTTTCAGGGGGCATACTTTTGCCCACTTCTCCTACACGTTTTATCCGACTGACTTATGACTTGACCTGGACCATGCCAAGACCTGAGCCAACAACAGACGGAAAAATCTTGACTTTTGGAAATACTATATGATGAGGGCGGGGCATCAAAATTTGTGTTTCGCACTGAAAAAGGATATGCTTAATAACTCCCCGATACATGCTCCAAAAAATCCCAAACTTGACATGTATGTTTATCGTCAAGGCCTGAAGGTATCTCTATGACAACATTCAGTTATATATGCAGCGCCACCTAGCCCTTGAGGCATGAAAAAAAAATACCCCACTTACGGTATTTTGTACAAAAAATGTAAACTCATTCTATGTGTGATAACTAAGTCATTTAGGAATATTCTTTTACTTTCCACCACTCAAAATATTCACTGGCATCAGACCTAACCAAACACACATATTTTTGTTATTTAGTTTTATGTATTTTTGATAGCCTCTATGGACATTAAAAGCAATATCGTGAATGAAGGATATGCTTAATAACTCCACGGTACATGCTCCAAAAAATCCCATACTTGAAATGTATATTTATAGTCAAGGCCTGAAGGTATCTCTATGACAAAATTCAGTTATAAATACAGCGCCACCTAGTCCTTGAGGCATAAAAAAAAAATGCCTCACTTACGGTATTTTTGCAAAAATTGTAAACTCATTGTAAGTGTGATAACTAAGTCATTTATGAATATTCTTTTACTTTCCACCACTCAATATGTTCACTGGTATCAGACCGATCCAAACATACATATTTTTTATTTAGTTTTTTTTTTTTTTTTTGATCGCCTCTATGGACAATAAAAGCAACATTGTGCAATGAGTACGAGCGATGATGTGTGTATATATACTTTTACGAAAAATACCAATCAGGGCAACTCATTGCCTAAAAATTAAAAAAAAGACGCTGATTTTTGCAGATCTTAACAATCACCAAAACCCATTGAGCTTGACACACTCATCACACCTGGCAAAAAAAAAAAAATCTACATGTTTATCATGCCATTTTCAAAGAAATTCTGCTTCCAATGTGCCAGTACCCCAATGTGCAAGTTCCCCAACGTGCAAGTACCCCAACGTGGCCCGGGCTGCGAGGGCCCTTTATAGCTGCTCGCAGCTCTAGTTATTCTTCTTCTTCTTCTTCTTCTTCTTCTTCTTCTTCTCCGTAAACGATCGCATTTTTGAGGACCTAAACATTCACGAAAACTCACCAAACTTTGCACACTCCTCAGGCCCGGCGAAAAATTTTATATTTTGAAGTCGTCATAACAACGCGACTCTATAGCGCCCCCTAGCGTAGAAAAATAAAAACCAAGCCTGGCACGTTTGAGCTAGAGCAACGAAAATTGGCAGGCACGTGTAGCACCCCGAGACGCACAAAAAAGTCTATTGGGACCATGTAGCTAAAATGTACAGGAAATGAGCTATGAATTTTTTTATGTCCAATTTTGGCCTATTTTGGCACATTCACTGTGGTCATGCTTTTTCCCCCTCTGCAAACATTTTTCATCCAATTCACATCAAACTTGGCATTTATCATCTCAAGACCTGAGAGAACAACTGGGCAAAAAGTCTTGCCTTTTAGAAATACTATATGATGGGGGCGGGGCATCAAATATTGTCTTTAAAATTTCATTTGTCCAGAAAGAGCAAATGCTTAATAACTCCCATGTTCAAGCTCCAAAAAATCTCAAACTTCTCAGGCAACGTAATAGTCACGGCCTGAAAACATCTATATGATAAAATTCAGTTATACATATAGCACCACCTAGTGGTAACAATAAATGTCATACTTTATGTTTTTAGCTACTGCGCTGAGCTCGTTGAAGGGATCCAGTTGAAAGTTGGTCAGAAAATCCTTAAGATGTTGATCATGCCCCACACCGAATATTGTAACTTTTCGCCAAAGGGCGTGGCCGCTACGGTGCCGCAAAGTCTGAAGATTTTTCGTGACAATAAAAGCTGCATGAACTTGACCGAGATGATCCTATCTTCTCAAAATTTCACACATTTGATGAGAGTCCAGCCCTAAAGACATCTACGTACTTATATTTCATCTTACTGATAGCGCCACCTAGTGGCAATTTTTTTTCTTACGAATTTTCTTGTACATTTTTCTCCAAACACGTTAACTGGACCAACCTCATATTTGCTCAGATGAGGGTTTCGGCCTTCATGATGTCACAACACGAAGTTTGTGAGTTTTCGCGAATCACTGTGGGCGTGGCTAAGCACTGTTCGCCAAGAAAACAACGCCAGTTTTGATGGTCTAAACATGCGCAGAAACTCATGAAACTTGGCACACACATCTGGCCTGGCAAAATGAGCAATATTTTATCATGTATTGTCCTATTTTTACAAAAATGACTCAATAGCGCCCCCTAGAAATTTTTAACGAAGCAGCCCCGATTGTACGTTTAAGCAAGATCTACGAAAATTTTTAGGTGTATGAGGGAGCCAAAGACCTACAAAAAAAGTCTCTTGGACCCATATGCTAAAATGAACAGGAAGTGAGCTACGAATTTTTGAATGTCCCATTTTTGACGATTTTTGCACAGTTTCAGGGGGCATACTTTTGCCCACTTCTCCTACACGTTTTATCCGACTGACTTATGACTTGACCTGGACCATGCCAAGACCTGAGCCAACAACAGACGGAAAAATCTTGACTTTTGGAAATACTATATGATGAGGGCGGGGCATCAAAATTTGTGTTTCGCACTGAAAAAGGATATGCTTAATAACTCCCCGATACATGCTCCAAAAAATCCCAAACTTGACATGTATGTTTATCGTCAAGGCCTGAAGGTATCTCTATGACAACATTCAGTTATATATGCAGCGCCACCTAGCCCTTGAGGCATGAAAAAAAAATACCCCACTTACGGTATTTTGTACAAAAAATGTAAACTCATTCTATGTGTGATAACTAAGTCATTTAGGAATATTCTTTTACTTTCCACCAATCAAAATATTCACTGGCATCAGACCTAACCAAACACACATATTTTTGTTATTTAGTTTTATGTATTTTTGATAGCCTCTATGGACATTAAAAGCAATATCGTGAATGAAGGATATGCTTAATAACTCCACGGTACATGCTCCAAAAAATCCCATACTTGAAATGTATATTTATAGTCAAGGCCTGAAGGTATCTCTATGACAAAATTCAGTTATAAATACAGCGCCACCTAGTCCTTGAGGCATAAAAAAAAAAATGCCTCACTTACGGTATTTTTGCAAAAATTGTAAACTCATTGTAAGTGTGATAACTAAGTCATTTATGAATATTCTTTTACTTTCCACCACTCAATATGTTCACTGGTATCAGACCGATCCAAACATACATATTTTTTATTTATTTTTTTTTTATTTTTTTTGATCGCCTCTATGGACAATAAAAGCAACATTGTGCAATGAGTACGAGCGATGATGTGTGTATATATACTTTTACGAAAAATACCAATCAGGGCAACTCATTGCCAAAAAATTAAAAAAAAGACGCTGATTTTTGCAGATCTTAACAATCACCAAAACCCATTGAGCTTGACACACTCATCACACCTGGCAAAAAAAAAAAAATCTACATGTTTATCATGCCATTTTCAAAGAAATTCTGCTTCCAATGTGCCAGTACCCCAATGTGCAAGTTCCCCAACGTGCAAGTACCCCAACGTGGCCCGGGCTGCGAGGGCCCTTTATAGCTGCTCGCAGCTCTAGTTATTAGGGCCCGAGCAGCTACCGCTGCGAGGTCCCTATTGTTTTTGTAAAAATTATTATTATTATTATTATTATTATTATTATTATTATTATTATTATTATTAGGGCCCGAGCAGCGACCGCTGCGAGGTCCCTATTGTTTTTGTAAAAATTATAATTATTATTATTATTAGGGCCCGAGCAGCGACCGCTGCGAGGTCCCTATTGTTTTTGTAAAAATTATTATTATTATTATTATTATTATTATTAGGGCCCGAGCATCGACCGCTGCGAGGTCCCTATTGTTTTTGTAAAAATTATTATTATTATTATTATTATTATTCTTCTTTATTCTCCGCAAACGATCGCGATTTTGGGTACCTAAATATTCACGAAAACTCACCGAACTTTGCACACTCCTCAGGTCCGGCGAAAAATTTGATATTATGAAGTCGTTATAACAATGCGACTCGATAGCGCCCCCTAGCGTAGAAAAATAAAAACCAAGCCCGGCACGTTTGAGCTAGAGCAACAAAAATTGGCAGGCACGTGTAGTACCCCGAGACGCACAAAAAAGTCTCTTGGGACCATGTAGCTAAAATGTACAGGAAGTGAGCTATGAATTTTTTTATGTCCAATTTTGGCCTATTTTGGCACATTCACTGTGGTCATGCTTTTTCCCCCTTTGCAAACATTTTTCATCCAATTGACTTCAAACTTGGCATTTATCATCTCAAGACCTGAGAGAACAACTGGGCAAAACATCTTGCCTTTTTGAAATACTATATGACGGGGGCGGGGCATCAAATATTGCCTTTAAAATTTCATTTGTCGAGAAAGAGCAAATGCTTAATAACTCCCATGTTCAAGCTCCAAAAAATCTCAAACTTCTCAGGCAACGTAATAGTCACGGCCTGAAAACATCTATATGATAAAATTCAGTTATACATATAGCGCCACCTAGTGGTTACAATAAATGTCATACTTTACGTTTTTAGCTACTGTGCTGAGCTTGTTGAAGGGATCCATTTGAAAATTGGTCAGAAAAGCCTTAAGATGTTGATCATGCCCCACACCGAATATTGTAACTTTTCGCCAAAGGGCGTGGCCTCTACGGTGACGCAAAGTCTGAAGATTTTTCGTGAAAATAAAAGCTGCATTAACTTGACCGAGATGATCCTATCTTCTCAAAATTTCACACATTTGATGAGAGTCCAGCCCTAAAGACATCTACTGACTTATATTTCATCTAACTGATAGCGCCACCTAGTGGCAATTTTTTTTCTTACGAATTTTCTTCTACGTTTTTCTCCAAACACGTTAACTGGACCTACCTCATATTTGCTCAGATGAGGGTTTCGGCCTTCATGATGTCACAACACGAAGTTTGTGAGTTTTCGCGAATTGCTGTGGGTGTGGCTAAGCGCTGTTCTCCAAGAAAACAACGCCAGTTTTGAGGGTCTAAACATGCACAGAAACTCATGAAACTTGGCACACACATCTGGCCTGGTAAAATGAGCCATATTTTATTGTTGATTGTGCTATTTTTTACAAAAATGACTCAATAGCGCCCCCTAGAAGTTTTTAACAAAGCAGCCCCGGTTGTACGTTTAAGCAAGAACGACGAATATTTTTAGGTGTATGAGGGAGCCCAAGTCCTACAAAAAAGTCTCTTGGACCCATATGCTAAAATGAACAGGAAGTGAGCTATGAATTTTTGAATGTCCCATTTTTTACGATTTTTGCACATTCACAGGGGGCAGACTTTTGCCCACTTCTCCTACACGTTTCATCCGACTGAGTTAAGACTTGGCCTGGACCATGTCAAGACCTGAGCCAACGACAGGGGGAAAAATTTTGACTTTTCGAAATACTATATGATGAGGGCGGGGCATCAAATTTTGTGTTTCGCAATGAAAAAGGATATGCTTGATAACTCCCCGGTACATGCTCCAAAAAATCCCAAACTTGACATGTATGTTTATCGTCAAGGCCTGAAGTTATCTCTGTGACAACATTCAGTTATATATGCAGCGCCACCTAGCCCTTGAGGAATAAAAAAAAAATACCCCACATACGGTATTTTGTACAAAAAATGTACACTCATTCTAAGTGTGATAACGAAGTCATTTCTGAATATTCTTTTAGTTTCCACCACTCAAAATGTTCACTGGCATCAGACTTATCCAAACATATATATATTTTTATTTATTTTTGATAGCCTCTATGGACATTAAAAGCAATATCGTGAATGAAGGATATGCTTAATAACTCCACGGTACATGCTCCAAAAAAAATCCCACACTTGACATGTATGCTTATAATCAAGGCCTGAAGGTATCTCTATGACAACATTCAGTTATAAATACAGCGCCACCTAGCCCTTGAGGCTTATATAAAAAAAAATAAAAATACCCCACATACGGTATTTTGTACAAAAAATGTACACTCATTCTAAGTGTGATAACTAAGTCATTTATGAATATTCTTTTAGTTTCCACCACTCAAATTGTTCACTGGCTTGACACCGATCCAAACGTATGTACGTTTCCATTTTGTTTTATTCATTTTTGATTGCCCCTTTGGACAATAAAAGTAACATTGTGCAATGAGTACAACGAGCGATGATGTGTATATACACTTTTACAAAAAAATACCAATCAGGGCAACTCATTGCCTAAAAATAAAAAAGGACGCTGATTTTTGCAGGTCTTAACAATCACCAAAACCCGTTGAGCTTGACACACACACTGGCAAAAAAATATTCTACATGTAAACGTTTATTATGCCATTTTCAAAGAAATTTTGCTTCCAATATGCCAGTACCCCAATGTGCCAGTACCCCAACATGCAAGTACCACAACGTGCAAGGACCCCAACGTGGCCCGGGCTGCGAGGGCCCTTTATAGCTGCTCGCAGCTCTAGTTATTATTATTATTCTTCTTCTTTATTCTCCGCAAACGATCGCGATTTTGGGTACCTAAACATTCACGAAAACTCACCGAACTTTGCACACTCCTCAGGCCCGGCGAAAAATTTGATATTATTAAGTCGTCATAACAATGCGACTCGATAGCGCCCCCTAGCGTAGAAAAATATAAACCAAGCCCGGCACGTTTGAGCTAGAGCAACAAAAATTGGCAGGCACGTGTAGCACCCCGAGACGCAAAAAAAAGTCTATTGGGACCATGTCGCTAAAATGTACAGGAAGTGAGCTATGAATTTTTTTATGTCCAATTTTGGCCTATTTTGGCACATTCACTGTGGTCATGCTTTTTCCCCCTTTGCAAACATTTTTCATCCAATTGACTTCAAACTTGGCATTTATCATCTCAAGACCTGAGAGAACAACTGGGCAAAACATCTTGTCTTTTTGAAATGCTATATGACGGGGGCGGGGCATCAAATATTGCCTTTAAAATTTCATTTGTCCAGAAAGAGCAAATGCTTAATAACTCCCATGTTCAAGCTCCAAAAAATCTCAAACTTCTCAGGCAACGTAATAGTCACGGCCTGAAAACATCTATATGATCAAATTCAGTTATACATATAGCGCCACCTAGTGGTTACAATAAATGTCATACTTTACGTTTTTAGCTACTGTGCTGAGCTTGTTGAAGGGATCCATTTGAAAATTGGTCAGAAAAGCCTTAAGATGTTGATTATGCCCCACACCGAATATTGTAACTTTTCGCCAAAGGGCGTGGCCGCTACGGTGACGCAAAGTCTGAAGATTTTTCGTGAAAATAAAAGCTGCATTAACTTGACCGAGATGATCCTATCTTCTCAAAATTTCACACATTTGATGAGAGTCCAGCCCTAAAGACATCTATGAACTTATATTTCATCTAACTGATCGCGCCACCTATGGCAATTTTTTTTCTTACGAATTTTCTTCTACGTTGTTCTCCAAACACGTTAACTGGACCTACCTCATATTTGCTCAGATGAGGGTTTCGGCCTTCATGATGTCACAACACGAAGTTTGTGAGTTTTCGCGAATTGCTGTGGGTGTGGCTAAGCGCTGTTCGCCAAGAAAACAACGCCAGTTTTGAGGGTCTAAACATGCACAGAAACTCATGAAACTTGGCACACACATCTGGCCTGGTAAAATGAGCAACATTTTATTGTTGATTGTGCTATTTTTACAAAAATGACTCAATAGCGCCCCCTAGAAGTTTTTAACGAAGCAGCCCCGGTTGTACGTTTCAGCAAGAACGACAAATATTTTTAGGTGTATGAGGGAGCCCAAGACCTACAAAAAAGTCTCTTGGACCCATATGCTAAAATGAACAGGAAGTGAGCTACGAATTTTTGAATGTCCCATTTTTGACAATTTTTGCACATTCACAGGGGGCAGACTTTTGCCCACTTCTCCTACACGTTTCATCTGACTGAGTTAAGACTTGACCTGGACCATGTCGAGACCTGAGCCAACGACAGGGGGGAAAATCTTGACCTTTCGAAATACTATATGATGAAGGCGGGGCATCAAAATTTGTCTTTCGCACTGAAAAAGGATATGCTTAATAACTCCCCGGTACATGCTCCAAAAAATCCCAAACTTGACATGTATGTTTATCGTCAAGGCCTGAAGCTATCTCTATGACAACATTCAGTTATATATGCAGCGCCACCTAGCCCTTGAGGCATAAAAAAAAAATACCCCACATACGGTATTTTGTACAAAAAATGTAAACTCATTCTAAGTGTGATAACTAAGTCATTTATGAATATTCTTTTAGTTTCCACCACTCAAAATGTTCACTGGCATCAGACTTATCCAAACATATATATTTTTATTTATTTTTGATAGCCTCTGTGGACATTAAAAGCAATATCGTGAATGAAGGATATGCTTAATAACTCCACGGTACATGCTACAAAAAAAATCCCACACTTGACATGTATGCTTATAATCAAGGCCTGAAGGTATCTCGATGACAACATTCAGTTATAAATACAGCGCCACCTAGCCGTTGAGGCTTATATAAAAAAAAATAAAAAAAATACCCCACATACGGTATTTTGTACAAAAAATGTACACTCATTCTAAGTGTGATAACTAAGTCATTTATGAATATTCTTTTAGTTTCCACCACTCAAATTGTTCACTGGCTTCACACCGATCCAAACGTATGTACGTTTCCATTTTGTTTTATTCATTTTTGATTGCCCCTTTGGACAATAAAAGTAAACATTGTGCAATGAGTACAACGAGCGATGATGTGTATATACACTTTTACAAAAAATACCAATCAGGGCAACTCATTGCCTAAAAATAAAAAAGGACGCTGATTTTTGCAGGTCTTAACAATCACCAAAACCCGTTGAGCTTGACACACACACTGGCAAAAAAATATTCTACATGTAAACGTTTATTATGCCATTTTCAAAGAAATTTTGCTTCCAATATGCCAGTACCCCAACGTGCCAGTACCCCAACGTGCAAATACCCCAACGTGCAAGGACCCCAACGTGGCCCGGGCTGCGAGGGCCCTTTATAGCTGCTCGCAGCTCTAGTTATTATTCTTCTTCTTCTTCTTCTTCTTTATTCTCCGCAAACGATCCCGATTTTGGGTACCTAAACATTCACGAAAACTCACCGAACTTTGCACACTCCTCAGGCCCGGCGAAAAATTTGATATTATGAAGTCGTCATAACAACGCGACTCTATAGCGCCCCCTAGCGTAGAAAAATAAAAACCAAGCCCGGCACGTTTGAGCTAGAGCAACGAAAATTGGCAGGCACGTGTAGCACCCCGAGACGCACAAAAAAGTCTATTGGGACCATGTAGCTAAAATGTACAGGAAGTGAGCTATGAATTTTTTAATGTCCAATTTTGGCCTATTTTGGCACATTCACTGTGGTCATGCTTTTTCCCCCTTTGCAAACATTTTTCATCCAATTGACTTCAAACTTGGCATTTATCATCTCAAAACCTGAGAGAACAACTGGGCAAAACATCTTGCCTTTTTGAAATACTATATGACGGGGGCGGGGCATCAAATATTGCCTTTAAAATTTCATTTGTCCAGAAAGAGCAAATGCTTAATAACTCCCATGTTCAAGCTCCAAAAAATCTCAAACTTCTCAGGCAACGTAATAGTCACGGCCTGAAAACATCTATATGATAAAATTCAGTTATACATATAGCGCCACCTAGTGGTTACAATAAATGTCATACTTTACGTTTTTAGCTACTGTGCTGAGGTTGTTGAAGGGATCCATTTAAAAATTGGTCAGAAAAGCCTTAAGATGTTGATCATGCCCCACACCGAATATTGTAACTTTTCGCCAAAGGGCGTGGCCGCTACGGTGACGCAAAGTCTGAAGATTTTTCGTGACAATAAAAGCTGCATTAACTTGACCGAGATGATCCTATCTTCTCAAAATTTCACACATTTGATGAGAGTCCAGCCCTAAAGACATCTACTGACTTATATTTCATCTAACTGATAGCGCCACCTAGTGGCAATTTTTTTTCTTACGAATTTTCTTCTACGTTTTTCTCCAAACACGTTAACTGGACCTACCTCATATTTGCTCAGATGAGGGTTTCGGCCTTCATGATGTCACAACACGAAGTTTGTGAGTTTTCGCGAATTGCTGTGGGTGTGGCTAAGCGCTGTTCGCCAAGAAAACAACGCCGGTTTTGAGGGTCTAAACATGCACAGAAACTCCTGAAACTTGGCACACACATCTGGCCTGGTAAAATGAGCAATATTTTATTGTTGATTGTGCTATTTTTACAAAAATGACTCAATAGCGCCCCCTCGAAATTTTTAACGAAGCAGCCCCGGTTGTACGTTTAAGCAAAAACGCCGAATATTTTTAGGTGTATGAGGGAGCCCAAGACCTACAAAAACGTCTCTTGTACCCATATGCTAAAATGAACAGGAAGTGAGCTACGAATTTTTGAATGTCCCATTTTTGACGATTTTTGCACATTCACAGGGGGCAGACTTTTGCCCACTTCTCCTACACGTTTCATCCGACTGAGTTAAGACTTGGCCTGGACCATGTCAAGACCTGAGCCAACGACAGGGGGAAAAAATTTTGACTTTTCGAAATACTATATGATGAGGGCGGGGCATCAAAATTTGTGTTTCACAATGAAAAAGGATATGCTTGATAACTCCCCGGTACATGCTCCAAAAAATCCCAAACTTGACATGTATGTTTATCGTCAAGGCCTGAAGTTATCTCTATGACAACATTCAATTATATATGCAGCGCCACCTAGCCCTTGAGGCATGAAAAAAAAATACCCCACATACGGTATTTTGTACAAAAAATGTACACTCTTTCTAAGTGTGATAACTAAGTCATTTATGAATATTTTTTTAGTTTCCACCACTCAAAATGTTCACTGGCATCAGACTTATCCAAACATATATATATTTTTATTTATTTTTGATAGCCTCTATGGACATTAAAAGCAATATCGTGAATGAAGGATATGCTTAATAACTCCACGGTACATGCTCCAAAAAAAAATCCCACACTTGACATGTATGCTTATAATCAAGGCCTGAAGGTATCTCTATGACAACATTCAGTTATAAATACAGCGCCACCTAGACCTTGAGGCTTATATAAAAAAAATATATATATACCCCACATACGGTATTTTGTACAAAAAATGTACACTCATTCTAAGTGTGATAACTAAGTCATTTATGAATATTCTTTTAGTTTCCACCACTCAAATTGTTCACTGGCTTCACACCGATCCAAACGTATGTACGTTTCCATTTTGTTTTATTCATTTTTGATTGCCCCTTTGGACAATAAAAGTAACATTGTGCAATGAGTACAACGAGCGATGATGTATATATACACTTTTACAAAAAATACCAATCAGGGCAACTCATTGCCTAAAAATAAAAAAGGACGCTGATTTTTGCAGGTCTTAACAATCACCAAAACCCGTTGAGCTTGACACACACACTGGCAAAAAAATATTCTACATGTAAACGTTTATTATGCCATTTTCAAAGAAATTTTGCTTCCAATATGCCAGTACCCCAACGTGCCAGTACCCCAACGTGCAAGTACCCCAACGTGCAAGGACCCCAACGTGGCCCGGGCTGCGAGGGCCCTTTATAGCTGCTCGCAGCTCTAGTTATTATTATTATTATTATTATTATTATTCTCCGTAAACGATCACGATTTTGGGTACCTAAACATTTACGAAAACTCACCAAACTTTGCACACTCCTCAGGCCCGGCGAAAAATTTGATATTATGAAGTCGTCATAACAACGCGACTCTATAGCACCCCCTAGCATAGAAAAATAAAAACCAAGCCCGGCACGTTTGAGCTAGAGCAACGAAAATTGGCAGGCACGTGTAGCACCCCGAGACGCACAAAAAAGTCTATTGGGACCATGTAGCTAAAATGTACAGGAAGTGAGCTATGAATTTTTTAATGTCCAATTTTGGCCTATTTTGGCACATTCACTGTGGTCATGCTTTTTCCCCCTTTGCAAACATTTTTCATTCAATTGACTTCAAACTTGGCATTTATCATCTCAAGACCTGAGAGAACAACTGGGGAAAAAATCTTGCCTTTTCGAAATACTATATGACGGGGGCGGGGCATCAAATATTGCCTTTAAAATTTCATTTGTCCAGAAAGAGCAAATGCTTAATAACTCCCATGTTCAAGCTCCAAAAAATCTCAAACTTATCAGGCAACTTAATAGTCACGGCCTGAAAACATCTATATGATAAAATTCAGTTATCCATGTAGCGCCACCTAGTGGTAACAATAATTGTCATACTTTACGTTTTTAGCTACTGTGCTGAGCTCGTTGAAGGGATCCAGTTGAAAATTGGTCAGAAAAGCCTTAAGATGTTGATCATGCCCCACACCGAATATTGTAACTTTTCGCCAAAGGGCGTGGCCGCTACGGTGCCGCAAAGTCTGAAGATTTTTCGTGACAATAAAAGCTGCATGAACTTGACCGAGATGATCCTATCTTCTCAAAATTTCACACAATTGATGAGAGTCCAGCCCTAAAGACATCTACAAACTTATATTTCATCTTACTGATAGCGCCACCTACTGGCAATTTTTTTTCTTACGATTTTTCTTCAATGTTTTTCTCCAACCATGTTAACTGGACCTACCTCATATTTGCTCAGATGAGGGTGTCGGCCTTCATGCTGTCACAACACGAAGTTTGTGAGTTTTCGCGAGTCGCTGTGGGCGTGGCTAAGCACTGTTCGCCAAGAAAACAACGCCAGTTTTGAGGGTCTAAACATGCGCAGAAACTCATGAAACTTGGCACACACATCTGGCCTGGTAAAATGAACAATATTTTATTGTTGATTGTGCTATTTTTACAAAAATGACTCAATAGCGCCCCCTAGAAATTTTTAACGAAGTAGCCCCGATTGTACGTTTAAGCAAGATCTCCGAACATTTTTAGGTGTATGAGGGAGCCAAAGACCTACAAAAAAGTCTCTTGGACCCATATGCTAAAATGAACAGGAAGTGAGCTACGAATTTTTGAATGTCCCATTTTTGACGATTTTTGCACATTTTCAGGGGGCATACTTTTCCCCACTTCTCCTACACGTTTTATCCGACTGACTTATGACTTGACCTGGACCATGCCAAGACCTGAGCCAACAACAGACGGAAAAATCTTGACTTTTGGAAATACTATATGATGAGGGCGGGGCATCAAAATGTGTGTTTCGCACTGGAAAAGGATATGCTTAATAACTCCCCGATACATGCTCCAAAAAATCCCATACTTGAAATGTATATTTATAGTCAAGGCCTGAAGGTATCTCTATGACAAAATTCAGTTATAAATACAGCGCCACCTAGCCCTTGAGGCATGAAAAAAAAATACCCCACTTACGGTATTTTGTACAAAAAATGTAAAATCATTCTCAGTGTGATAACTAAGTCATTTAGGAATATTCTTTTACTTTCCACCACTCAAAATATTCACTGGCATCAGACCTAACCAAACATACATATTTTTGTTATTTAGTTTTATGTATTTTTGATAGCCTCTATGGACATTAAAAGCAATATCTTGAATGAAGGCTATGCTTAATAACTCCCAGGTACATGCTCCAAAAAATCCCATACTTGAAATATATATTTATAGTCAAGGCCTGAAGGTATCTCTATGACAAAATTCAGTTATAAATACAGCGCCACCTTGTCCTTGAGGCATAAAAAAAAAATGGCTCACTTACGGTATTTTTGCAAAAATTGTAAACTCATTGTAAGTGTGATAACTAAGTCATTTATGAATATTCTTTTACTTTCCACCACTCAATATGTTCACTGGCATCAGACCGATCCAAACATACGTATTTTTTATTTAGTTTTATTTTTTTTTTGATCGCCTCTATGGACAATAAAAGCAACATTGTGCAATGAGTACGAGCAATGATGTGTGTATATCTACTTTTACGAAAAATACCAATCAGGGCAACTCATTGCCTAAAAATAAAAAAAAGACGCTGATTTTTGCAGATCTTAACAATCACCAAAACCCATTGAGCTTGACACACTCATCACACCTGGCAAAAAAAAATAAAAAAATCCACATGTTTATCATGCCATTTTCAAAGAAATTCTGCTTCCAATGTGCCAGTACCCCAATGTGCAAGTTCCCCAACGTGCAAGTACCCCAACGTGGCCCGGGCTGCGAGGGCCCTTTATAGCTGCTCGCAGCTCTAGTTATTCTTCTTCTTCTTCTTCTTCTTCTTCTTCTTCTTCTCCGTAAACGATCGCATTTTTGAGGACCTAAACATTCACGAAAACTCACCAAACTTTGCACACTCCTCAGGCCCGGCGAAAAATTTTATATTATGAAGTCGTCATAACAACGCGACTCTATAGCGCCCCCTAGCGTAGAAAAATAAAAACCAAGCCTGGCACGTTTGAGCTAGAGCAACGAAAATTGGCAGGCACGTGTAGCACCCCGAGACGCACAAAAAAGTCTATTGGGACCATGTAGCTAAAATGTACAGGAAATGAGCTATGAATTTTTTTATGTCCAATTTTGGCCTATTTTGGCACATTCACTGTGGTCATGCTTTTTCCCCCTCTGCAAACATTTTTCATCCAATTCACATCAAACTTGGCATTTATCATCTCAAGACCTGAGAGAACAACTGGGCAAAAAGTCTTGCCTTTTAGAAATACTATATGATGGGGGCGGGGCATCAAATATTGTCTTTAAAATTTCATTTGTCCAGAAAGAGCAAATGCTTAATAACTCCCATGTTCAAGCTCCAAAAAATCTCAAACTTCTCAGGCAACGTAATAGTCACGGCCTGAAAACATCTATATGATAAAATTCAGTTATACATATAGCACCACCTAGTGGTAACAATAAATGTCATACTTTACGTTTTTAGCTACTGCGCTGAGCTCGTTGAAGGGATCCAGTTGAAAGTTGGTCAGAAAATCCTTAAGATGTTGATCATGCCCCACACCGAATATTGTAACTTTTCGCCAAAGGGCGTGGCCGCTACGGTGCCGCAAAGTCTGAAGATTTTTCGTGACAATAAAAGCTGCATGAACTTGACCGAGATGATCCTATCTTCTCAAAATTTCACACATTTGATGAGAGTCCAGCCCTAAAGACATCTACGTACTTATATTTCATCTTACTGATAGCGCCACCTAGTGGCAATTTTTTTTCTTACGAATTTTCTTGTACATTTTTCTCCAAACACGTTAACTGGACCAACCTCATATTTGCTCAGATGAGGGTTTCGGCCTTCATGATGTCACAACACGAAGTTTGTGAGTTTTCGCGAATCACTGTGGGCGTGGCTAAGCACTGTTCGCCAAGAAAACAACGCCAGTTTTGATGGTCTAAACATGCGCAGAAACTCATGAAACTTGGCACACACATCTGGCCTGGCAAAATGAGCAATATTTTATCATGTATTGTCCTATTTTTACAAAAATGACTCAATAGCGCCCCCTAGAAATTTTTAACGAAGCAGCCCCGATTGTACGTTTAAGCAAGATCTACGAAAATTTTTAGGTGTATGAGGGAGCCAAAGACCTACAAAAAAGTCTCTTGGACCCATATGCTAAAATGAACAGGAAGTGAGCTACGAATTTTTGAATGTCCCATTTTTGACGATTTTTGCACATTTTCAGGGGGCATACTTTTGCCCACTTCTCCTACACGTTTTATCCGACTGACTTATGACTTGACCTGGACCATGCCAAGACCTGAGCCAACAACAGACGGAAAAATCTTGACTTTTGGAAATACTATATGATGAGGGCGGGGCATCAAAATTTGTGTTTCGCACTGAAAAAGGATATGCTTAATAACTCCCCGATACATGCTCCAAAAAATCCCAAACTTGACATGTATGTTTATCGTCAAGGCCTGAAGGTATCTCTATGACAACATTCAGTTATATATGCAGCGCCACCTAGCCCTTGAGGCATGAAAAAAAAATACCCCACTTACGGTATTTTGTACAAAAAATGTAAACTCATTCTATGTGTGATAACTAAGTCATTTAGGAATATTCTTTTACTTTCCACCACTCAAAATATTCACTGGCATCAGACCTAACCAAACACATATTTTTGTTATTTAGTTTTATGTATTTTTGATAGCCTCTATGGACATTAAAAGCAGTATCGTGAATGAAGGATATGCTTAATAACTCCACGGTACATGCTCCAAAAAATCCCATACTTGAAATGTATATTTATAGTCAAGGCCTGAAGGTATCTCTATGACAAAATTCAGTTATAAATACAGCGCCACCTAGTCCTTGAGGCATAAAAAAAAAAATGCCTCACTTACGGTATTTTTGCAAAAATTGTAAACTCATTGTAAGTGTGATAACTAAGTCATTTATGAATATTCTTTTACTTTCCACCACTCAATATGTTCACTGGTATCAGACCGATCCAAACATACATATTTTTTATTTAGTTTTTTTTTTTTTTTTTGATCGCCTCTATGGACAATAAAAGCAACATTGTGCAATGAGTACGAGCGATGATGTGTGTATATATACTTTTACGAAAAATACCAATCAGGGCAACTCATTGCCTAAAAATTAAAAAAAAGACGCTGATTTTTGCAGATCTTAACAATCACCAAAATCCATTGAGCTTGACACACTCATCACACCTGGCAAAAAAAGAAAAAAAAATCCACATGTAATGGTTTATCATGCCATTTTCAAAGACATTCTGCTTCCAATGTGCCAGTACCCCAATGTGCAAGTACCCCAACGTGCAAGTACCCCAGCATGGCCCGGGCTGCGAGGGCCCTTTATAGCTGCTCGCAGCTCTAGTTATTATTATTCTCCGCAAACGATCGCATTTTTGAGACACTAAACGTGAACGAAAACTCACCAAACTTTACACACACGTCAGGCCTGGCGAAAAATTTGATATTTTAAAGTCGCCATAGAGGATAACAGAAAAATGGCTCCGTAGCACCACCTACCTAGGTTTAACGGATCCTTGTCCCGCTACGATAGTCCTATGGCGACGAAAATCGTGTGGCACCTGTAGCACATCCACATGAATAAAAACCTCTTTGATATGTGTACCCTAAAATAGACAGGAAGTGAGGTATGAGTATTTAAATGTCCAATTTTGGCCCATTTTTGCACATTTACAGGGGTCATACTTTTGTCCTCTTCTCCTACACGGTTAACCCGATTGACTTCAAACTTGGGATGTACCATCTCAACACCTGGGACAACATCATGGTAAAAAATCTAAAGTTTTTGACATACTATATGACGTAGGCGGGGCATCAAATTTAGAGTTTAAAAATTCTTACTTAACGAAGCATTGCCGGTTGTACGTTTAATCTAGACCTACCAAAATTGGTACCCATATGTAACAGACTATGACCTACCAAAAACTCTTTCTGAACCATATGCTAAACCTAACAGGAAGTCCACCATTTTGATTTACTTTGGAACGTGTTGCCATTTTTTTGGCCATTTCATTGGGGTCTTATTTTAACGAACTCCTCCTCCACTGTTTATCCGATCATCTTCAAACTTGGTGTGATTCATCTTAAGATGTTGAAGATGAAAAGTTATTGAAAGCTTTGTATTTCGTCGCACGCTGTTGTCATGGAATGCACTGTTTGCAAAGGAAAAAAACTCTTCTTAAAGAAGCATTCCCATTTGTACGAAGACGCTAGAGCTACGAAAATTATGGAGCATTTCCAATTGTATGATTCAAGCGGTACACAACTAAAGATAACTTGACCTAGATTTGTGAAAACTGGGAGGCATACCTATTAGCTTAAGACCTACAAAAAGTATTCTGTAGCCGTATGCTAAACCAAAAAGGAAGTCCGCCATTTTGAATTTATTTTGGGAATTGCACACCATCTTTGGCCTTTTGATGAAACTTTGCACACACAAGGCTTGTCAAAAACATTTTAGATGGTCCTTGTCCTATTTGACAGTACCCCAACGTGCCAGTACCCCGACGTGCAAGTACCCCAACGTGGCCCAGGTTGCGAGGGCCCTTTATAGCTGCTCGCAGCTCTAGTTATTATTCTTTTTCTTTGTTATTATTCTTTTCCGCAAACAATCACATTTTTGAGACACTAAACGTGAACGAAAACTCACCAAACTTTACACACACGCCAGGCCTGGCGAAAAATGTGATATTTTAAAGTCGCTCCATAGCGCCACCTACATAGGTTTAACTGATCCCTGTCCCGCTACGATTGTCCTATGGCTACGAAAATTGTGTGGCACCTGTAGCACATCCAGATGAACAAAAACCTCTTTGATATGTGTACCCTAAAATAGACAGGAAGTGAGGTATGAGTATTTAAATGTCCAATTTTAGTCAATTTTTGTACATTTACAGAGGTCATTCTTTTGCCCACTTCTCCTTCACGGTTAACCCGATTGACTTCAACCTTGGGCTGTACCATCTCAACACCTGGGACAACATCATGGTAAAAAATAAAAAATTTTTGACCTACTATATGACGGGGGTGAGGCATCAAATTTAGAGTTTCAAAACTCTTACTAAACGTATTGCCGGTTGTACGTTTAACCTAGAGCTACGAAAATTGGTACACATATGTAACAGACTATGATCTACAAAAAAGTCTGTTGGTGCCATATGCTAAACCCAACAGGAAGTCCGCCAGAGGCGGGGCATCAAATTTTGCATTTAAAAAATCTTACTTAAAGAAGCATTCCCAAGACATATGTAACAGTCGTCCAAGGTACAAAAAAACTCTTTTTGAACCATATGCTAAACCAAACAGAAAGTCCACCATTTTGATTTACTTTGGAACGTGTTGCCATTTTTTTGGCCATTTCATAGGGGTCTTATTTTAACGAACTCCTCCTACAGAGTTTATCCCATCATCTTCAAACTTGGTGTGATTCATCTTAAGATGTTGACGATGAAAATGTATTGAAAGCTTTTTATTTCGTCGCACGCTGTTGTCGTGGCATGCACTTGTTTGCAAAGGAAAAAAAATCCTTCTTAATGAATTTCCCAGTTGTACGAAGCAGCTCGAGCTACGAAAATTTGGAGACATATGTAACAGCCCACGATGTACAAAAAAGTCTCTTGGTGCCATGTACTAAACCCAACAGGAAGTCCCCCAGGGGCCGGGCATCACATTTTGTGCTAAAAAAAAAAACCCTCCTCTTTAACGAAGCATTCACGGTTGTACGTTTCACCTAGAGCTATGATAATTTGGAGGCATACATAAGAGCCCACGATGTACAAAAAAGTCTCTTGGAACCATATGCTAAACCAAACAGGAAGTCTGACATTTTGATTTACTTTGGTATTTGTAGCCACTTTTTGGGGTCATATTTTCTGCAAAACTTATCACATCGTCTTCATTCTTTGGCATGTTTCATCTTAAGATATTTAAGATGAAAAGTTATTGAATTATTTTATTTTTTCACACGCCTTTGCTGTAGCAATGCATTGTTTGCAAAGAATTTTTTATTTTGAGAGTCTAAACATGGGCAAAAACTCACAAAATTTTGCACACAGATCAGATCTCTCACGAACATGAATATTTTATAATTTGTTGTGCAATTTGTAATAAATGGTTCAATAGCGCCGTCGAGATATTTTTATGAAATATATCTGATTATATGGTTCAGCTAGATGTGTGAATATTGGGAGGCATACCTATCAGCCTAATACCTCCAAAAAGTATTCTATAGCCATGTGCCAATCCATTTTGATTTTATTTTAATTGTGCATCATTTTTGGCCTTCCATGAAACTTTGCAAACACAAAGCATGTCAAAAACATTTACAATTTAGACGGTTTCCTATGAAACAGTACCCCAACATGCCAGTACCCCGACATGCAAATACCCCAACGTGGCCCGGGTTGCCAGGGCCCTTTATTGCTGCTCGCAGCTCTAGTTAGGGCCCGAGCAGAGACCCTCTTGTCCCGTAGGGCATCACATTTTGAGCTAAAAAACTCCTCTTTAACGAAGCATTCCCGGTTGTACGTTTCACCTCTCGCTATGATAATTTAGAGGCATACATAAGAGCCCACGATGTACAAAAAAGTCTCTTGGAACCATCTGCTAAACCAAACAGGAAGTCCGCCATTTTGATTTACCTTGGGATTTGTAGCCATTTTTTGTGGCCTTTTTTAGGGGTCATATTTTAACGAACTCCTACAAAATTTATCCGACTGTCTTCAAATTTGGTGTGCTTCATCTTAAGATGTTTAAGATGCAAAGTTATCGAAAGTTATTTATTTTGTCGCACGCCGTTGTCATGGCGATGCATTGTTTGCCAAGTAAAATGCTGCTTTTTTTTTTGGTCTAAACATGTGCAAAAACTCATGAAACTTTACACACACATCAGGCTTGTCATAACATGAATATTTTAGAGATTTCTTATTCAATTTGCAATAAATGGTTCAATAGCGCCCTCTAGACATTTTTTATGAAGCTTTTACAAATGTTTTGTATTTTATGATTCAGCTAGATTTGTAAAAATTGGGATACCTATCAGCCTAAGACTTACAAAAAGGTTTCTAAAGCCATATGCTGAATCAAACAGGAAGTCTGCCATTTTGATTTACTTTGGTATTTGTAGCCATTTTTTGGGGCCTTTTATAGGGGTCATATTTTCAACAGAACTTATCAGATCGTCTTTGGCGTGTTTCATCTTAAGATATTTAAGATGAAAAGTTATTGATTTTTTTTTATTTTGTCACACGCCTTTGCCGTAGCCATGCATTGTTTGTGAAGAAAAATGCTTTTTTGAGAGTCTAAATATGGGCGAAAACTCACAAAACTTTGCACACACACCAGACCTGTCTGGAACATGAATATTTTATTTAGAGATTTGTTGTGCAATTTATAATAAATGGCTCAATAGCGCCCTCTAGACATTTTTATGAAGTCTTTCCGATTATATGATTCAGCTAGATGTGTGAATATTGGCAGGCATGCCGAATATATTCAAAAAGTATTCTATATAGCCATGTGCCAATCCATTTTGATTTTATTTTGTTAATTGTGCATCATTTTTGGCCTTTCCATGAAACTTTACAAACACAAAGCATGCCAAAAACGTTTACAATTTAGATGGTTTCCTATTTGACAGTACCCCAACATGCCAGTACCCCGACGTGCAAATACCCCAACGTGGCCCGGGTTGCGAGGGCCCTTTATAGCTGCTCGCAGCTCTAGTTTGCAATGTTTCTCCATTCATAAAATAGGCGTGATCCCTGCAGGATGAGTTTTCCATCCCTGAAAATATAGTTAATTAAGCAACCAGACAACCTTCTCTTTTTTGTTGTCTTTTTTTTTTTGTCGCATTGCCAGTTTTCTATTGGCATTTGGCTGAAATACCGTCAGCTCAAACAATTTAATTGAAAAAAGTTGGGACGAGTCGTTTTGTTGCAGAATGTAACCCTTCGCTGCCAAGTCGCAAACATCAGCATGGAATTATTCTCACAGCTACTGCACTTCAATTAACATAATGTCATATGCACCAGAGGAATGTTATTAGTAGCAGGCATAGTGACAAGTGTACAATTTAGAGGCATAAACAAGAAAACATTCCCTTAAATCCTGCTGAAGACGTTGCATTCAATATCGCATGTGCAGTATGACGAGTCCTTTAAAACTCAGTCAAAATAAATTCGCTCACTCTTTGTTATCATCTGAAAAAAAATGGGGTCTTCGTGGCTGCAAACTTTTCATGATCTTACTCACAGGAGCTGCCTCATTGAACTTTTTCTGGTGGCTGGATTGCTTCCTTCCTTCTTTTGAATAGTTGAACGAAGAGGTGTTAATGTTTTTGGGAGTAAGAAGGAGGGAGAATGATGTGAGGGAGACAGTAATTGATTTCTTGGGGCTTCGGTCTTCACAGAAATGTTAAAACCACACATACTGTATAAGCAACAAGAGCAGTGGATTAGGCCACAGGGATCATGAAAAAAAAACAATCAGTTGTTAGTTATTTCTACACTGTTTTCAGTATTCAAGCAGAGAAAAGAGACGCATTAGTTGCACAATATGTCTGATCCCCGAAACGCTCCAAACAATTTGTCAGAAGAACAATCTCTTTGCTGCCAGACGCAAAGTCCGACCTCAGCAGAACGTGGCAGCGTAATTTCATCACAACACTGACGATCCGCAGGCACCCTCTGAGATCATAATCCTGCCATCAAGACAGCGGCCCCGCCCAATGAAAACCCTTCATTTTATGTTCGCTGCGGCCCCAACTTCAAACACCGCACAGAAAAACGATGATGTCAGCTGCTTTCGGATCATTTGGCTCAATCATGTTCAAATGTATGAAAAAATAAACAAGATTAATGTTCAACAATATGTTCATTATTGAATGGCATTAAACACAACTTGGTGAAAATGGGGCCAGAAAGTGTACAAGATCTGTTTAGTGTAGCAGAATAATAAACACATTAACATGAACATGTGTAACCAAAAGGAGAAGATCCGTTTTGGTTTCTGCGTATTCGGTGGTTTCACTGCTGTAGTTTGGTATGAATGCTGGCTCACGATTGCAGCCGTCAGCAAAGTCAAGATAGATGCTGCTCTATAAATGTCACTGCATGCGTCTCTTGTTGCATTCATCGCTCATCCACAGAAAGGAAAATAATGGGTTGAATGAACAGGGTCTGTAGCATCAACAAGCAAATAGAGAAGAATGTATAAGATCTTCCTGATCAGCTTCCGAAGACTTTTTACAAGATCTGTCAATTATTTTGCACCAAAGACCCTTCCCTGAACTATCCCCACAAAATTGGACACGCAGAACTAAGAATGAAGATTCGGAGAGAAAATAATAGAAGTCAAGCTTGACCCATGTTTAATTTCAACGATCAAAGGGGGGCTGAAAAATGGTGTCCATAAAGTGCAAAACCATAATCCATCAAAATGAAGGTATACTCGCGATAATCAAACTTTTGCCAGATGGCTTGTAATATTTCCCGAGATATAACGAGACTGTCCAGAAACCTTTTTCTTTTTTTTTTGTCAAAATATACAAAGCCTGACCCGTGCTTTAATCTACACATCTATGTTTGCCAAAAACAGTTTTTCCTATAATCTTTGCCATTTTCGTGAAACCCCCTCTGTACTATTTGTGTAATTCTGACAGTCAAAAGACAGCATAGGAAAGTACGATGGTGTTTTTGCAGAAATGTGCGGACAGACGGGCACTTGGAGTGCACAAATGTCCAGAAAAGTCAACGTAAAAGAAAGGCTGTTTTTTTGGGGTGGAGGTGTTGGTTTGAATGGTAGTGACAGAAAACTGACAACTGAGCAAATGCATCATGAACGAAACCCAATGTGAAGTCAACTTTTTATCCATTTCTCAGTAAACAATTTCAGTGTAAAAAGTTTATTAGACAGATTACATTTTAATTAGCTCAATGTCAAAATTCACAACAGCTGTTTGATCCGTGAATCGATCAGCACATTTGCAAGGACTCACTTTGATACCTTTCTGTGACGCTTCCAGACTCTTGTCAGTCGCTCGAGCTCCTTGTTCGACGAAGTTGTGCCAAGAGTACTTATGTGCATTCCAAAGTTTGGAGAAGGTCATATTAAGTTTAGCCGTAAAGTTTATCCGATATTCATTCTAGGTTCACCAAAAAAATTTCATTTGACAGTTGTATATCTCAAATGACTATAATTTATCCCACCAGGCGTTATCGGAGTTCTGCATAGCTTGCTGATGAGCTGATCATTTGATTCAGGTGTGCTGGAGGAGGGAAAGGTGGAAAACAGGATAGATTCTTATTATTCTTATTATTATTCTTCTTATTATTATTATTATTATTTACACGTGGTGGACATTTTTTTTTACGTGTCTATCAAGCCATTACAAGCCCCTCCCACCCTTCCATCTAAACGCTTGTTAAATGTAACTTTTAAAATGCCAAATGTTGAATAAATACCAAGCTGCTGATTATAGTCTGCATTCATAAATTAATGTGAGCGGACGTGTGCACACCGCGTCCCAGCAACATATGAGGAACACGACAATGCAACGTTGGCTCAAGCTTTTCTTTTTAATCGTAAAATGGATTCCTTAACCAGAAATTGGGTTACTTATAAATGAACCGCAAAATAGCGACAGAACACTGTATCATCCTTTTAACAACAACAAAAAAGTTCTGTTAAAGGTAAAGGCAATTTTTTTGTCTCCTGTTGAAATCTCAAGTGCTTTTATAAACACATGATGTTCCACACAAAACTGTCTTCTGCACAAGTTTTTCCTCATCTGAAATCCAGAAATCAGCATGCGAGGGAAGCTTTCATTTCACTTTTTTATTATCACTTGTAATCACAGATTTTCCTTTGTTTTTCCTCTAGATAAAAAAAAAAAAGAATGTGTCCCCGCTAGAATTCTTTTTGTCAACCAAACGTTTCTGTTTTTAATCAATAATATCATGTGCAACTGAGTTTTTGTCTGTGAAACGCACACACACACACGCACGCACAAGGACCATGTACATCTCGTCCAGACGAGAGATACAGATACTGTAAGTCCTTGCGTGGTACTTTTTTTTTTTTTTTATTGCTCTCTGGGTTCTTGTTGATGGTGGGTGTGTTCCCCACCAATATCAACACACAAGCCAGGGAACATGTCAGTGAGGGACAGGACTAAATGGTGTGTAATAGCATGTAACAGTCTGACAACTGCAGAGGAATGTGAGAGGAGGAATTTATTGCGGAGAACAGGGATGAGTCTGCTCCATGTGTTTTTTAGCTTGCTTAGCATTCACAACTGCTGAACTGTGAACCAGGATGTGAGTCAAGTCAAATTAATGAACAAGTGCTTGCGCATAAAACTGTTTCTACAAACATTTAATCACCACTCGCATATTTGCATATGTATTGAATATCATTAAATTATGACGTTGAATGGCAAAGTCATTCTTACGAAATTTATTTATTTATTTTTTTGTTATGATTGTGTTTTGGGTTGGGTCATGTGGCCATCTTGTTATGGCGTTGGTGTATTGGTGATGAATTATGCATATGCGGTTACTATATATGAAATTAAATGTGGGGTTCCCCAAGGTTCAATCTTAGGCTCATTACTTTTTAATCTTTACATGCTTCCCCTTGGGGAAATTATCAGGAGAAACGGGATCAACTTCCACAGTTACGCTGGTGATATGACATCGGGCCTATTGATACCCTTTTAAATTGTATTTTAGATATTAAGTCATGGATGGACCAGTCCAGGGTGTACCCTGCCGACTGCCCAAAGCCAGCTGAGATAGGCTCCAGCACCCCCCGCAATCCTTGTGAGGAATAAGCGGTCAAGAAAATGGATGGATGGATGGAAGTCATGGATGGCAGAAAATTTCCTGCAGCTCAACCAGGACAAAACAGCGGTTTTAGTTATCGGTCCTGAAGGTCAGAGAGAAACTTCTACTTTTATCAACTTTTACCGAAACTACAAGATTTTAAACCCTCGCAATGTGTGAAGAATTTAGGCGTCATTTTTTACTCTGAGCTTTATTCCTCATTTGAAAAATGTAGCCAAGATTCATTTTGACCATCTTAAAGGCCCAGTCTGCCGGTTTCACTCAGGAAAAGGCACTTTTTGAATACAGGATTTAAACAAACAAACTACTGCGCAATTTACAGATGTGGGATTCTCTTAATTTCTGGTGGTGATTTTGTCGTAAACCCCCACCCCTCCCCAGCCTTTATTTTGCCATTTTGTGTTTGTTTTGTAAACACTGGGACGTTTCTGTGGAAAGACAGTGTTTACACTCCTCCAGCCAATCGCAGAGCGGGGGGTGGCGTGTCGCAAACGGGGCCGGACAAATGTGTCGGCTGCGTGACGTTACTCCCGCACGCGCGGATTATTATTATTTTCACTCACTCACTCACTCACTCACTCACTCACTCACTCACTCACTCACTCACTCACTCACTCACTCACAGAAGCTTACATGTGTGAATGAGTGAGTGAAAAAAAAAATATCCGTGCGTGCTTTCAAATTGCCGCGGGAGTGACGTCAGGCAGCCGACACATTCGCCCGGCCCCATTTGCGACACGCCACCCCCCGCTCTGGAGGGGTGTAAACACTGCCTTTCCACAGGAACGTCCCGCTGTTTACAAAACAAACACAAAATGGCAAAATACAGGTGGGGTGGGGTGGGTGGAGGGGTGGGATTGGTTGTAGGACAAAATCACCACCAAAAATTAACATAAGCCCAGATCTGTATATTGAGAAGTAGTTTGTTTGTTTAAATTCTGTATTTAAAAAGTGCATTTTCCCCGAGTGAAACTGGCAGACTGGGCCTTTAAGAATATTGCCAAAGTCCGCCCCTTTCTCTCGCAGGCCAACACGAGGTGCTGATGCATGCTATTATTACTTGTCCTTTAGATTACTGTAATCCCCTGCTCTCTGGTCTTCCCCAAAATAATATTTCAAGCCTACAGCTACTTCGAAATTCAGCTGTACGTGTGCTGACCAGGACCGGAGCGTGAGAGCACATTACACCAGTTTTAAAATCGCTGCATTGGCTCCCCGTGCGCTTCAGGATTGATTTTAAGGTACTTTCATTAGTTTTTAAATGTCTTAATGGTTGTGGCCCATCTTATTTATCCGACTTGCTTTTACCCTATCACCCCCTGAGGTCCTCTGGCAGTGGCCTTTTAACTGTTCCTAAGACACACGGTGAGGCTGCCTTTAGCCACTATGGTCCTTACCTATGGAATAGCCTGCCGGAGGGCATCAGGTCTGCAGAGACTATTGATGTTTTTAAGAGGAGGCTCAAGACTCACCTTTGGCATTGGAGTGATCTCTTATTTTTTAACCCCTTTTATTCATTTAGCTATTTTTATTTTTATATAGTGTTTTAGCTTTGCTTTTGCCATTTTTTGTGTGTGTTTTAACTGTTTTCTTTTAGTGTTTAAATGTTTTTACTTGGTAGTTACTAAGTTTTTAGCTCCAATGTTTCCTCATCGGGGAGCCTCCACACTGGGAGGGATGGCTGGTCTTCTCCTGCGGGCGGGGTGTTGTCCCGAGAGCCCCTTTGCCCCTGGGATCTGTGGTTCACTTCAGTCTGTGTGGAGTGGGCTGCAGTCAATCTGGGCCGACGGTCTCTGAGATGGCATTCCTCTATGTGGTGGTTGGCCGTCATCCCTCTCAGTGTGGCTGAACCCCTCCTGGGTGCCTTTCCTCACAGGGTTCTTCTGTGCCCCGCCCTGTTGTGGTTTGCGTGTGTGTTTGTGGGTGCGATCATGGGGATATGGGGGGGAGGGGTGTTTTTTTTCTTTTTATTGTATTATGGATGTTTTAATTGTTCAGCACCTTAAGTTGCATTTGAATGTATGAAAGGTGCTACATAAATAAAGTTTGATTGACTGATTGATATCCCTTATGATGATAATGTGGTCAGTTGCTATGGTCTTATATTAATCACTCTTAGCTTTGTCTACTATTATTTTATCATATAGGCCTTTTATCTGTCATATAGAATTGTGCATTGTTCTAGCATGAGTTACAGAGTACGCTTTTGTCAGGATGTCGAGGTTCCTCTCAGCCCTGCTCTAACTTGTTACTTTGTATTTTAGTATATAAAGAAGGGCTCTTTCCCAACTCCTCGTCTGAGTTTGGGTCCTAAATTCCACACCTCACATGGCAGCTTTGATTCTTCAAAAGTTCTTTCACGGGATCAATAAAGTCTATCAGTAACACGTGTGCATTTTGTTTTTATATTGTCAAAATCATTTACATATATTATTTTAACCAATCTGGATATACAGTCCTCTCAAAATGTTTGGGATTGTCAGGGGTTCCGGTAGAACCGGACGGTGGATCCCAAAAATGCAGAACACAGAGAGATAATTGAACAATTTATTTAACAAGGACTGGAACAAAAAGCGCTGGACGAAGCCAGGAGAAAAACAGTTAACAAAGGACGCTTGCAAAAGCTGCAAGGTGAGGAAGAACGAAAATACACCCGAGGGCTATAAAACCGCGCTACACGAATAAACAAAACCAAAACACAAAACACGCTGTACAAAGCGGAAAACTAAAGGCGACGTAGAAAACACGTGAATAACAAACTCAAGTGTGAAGCTGAGGAAACATAAAACTACGGAGCAGAAACGACTCAACGCGAGAATAACAAACACTCAAGTATAAAAGCTGAGGAAGCAACAGAAAACTATGAATCAAAAGGACTCACGAAACTAACTGGAAACAAGGGTATAAGAACAAACGAATTCACACGAGGTCAGAATAATGCACTAGGCGAAGACGTAGCAAGGTCAATACTCCGACGAGGAGTGTCGGCAGTCACAGTCCTTAAGAAGACTTGATTGAGGATGGGAAACAGGTGCGGCGCAGGAGGACACGCCCCATCCCTCAATCAGAGGCTAGTAGAAAAAACAAAAAAACACACAGCCTGAGAGCACAACCACAACAGGGATATTCTGCTTTAGGTTGAAATTCTAGGAAGGCCTCTTAAATGCACTATAACCGTTACAGGTGAACTGAATTTGACCTCTGAACTTTTGAATGCATATTAGCTAATGACTGTAACGATAATGGCCATAGAAGCTAGCCAAGAAACAATTTTACTCATCTGAAAACACATCTATTTATCAATTACGTAGCAGTACATACTGAAAAAGCAAAGTGCAATAAGTGTTCTCTCCAAACATCCATCCATCCATTTTTTGGACTGTTTATCTTTGTTAGGAATGCAGGTGGACCAGTGATACGAACAACAGGATATTTATTAATTACAACAATACCTAAAGTACACCACTAGGTGGCAATATTCAAAAACACATTTCACTTCCCTTTTCTTTCCCTCTCTATTATCGCACTACTTTGAAGTGTTTCGTTCTATTGATGTTTTAAGTTTTAATATGAGTAAACGGCTCTTATATGTTTATGTCCTTAAAAAATATGTATTTATGCTGACAGTTTGCAAAAAAAAAAAAAGTAATTTACTTGTTTTGGAAAACTCCGCCTCTTGATGGATGGATGGATGGATGGATGGATGGAAAACAATGCCTACAATTCAACCAGCGTTGTAGAATGCATTGAGTTTGATTTTTTGATGTTCCACTGCAACAAATGCAGTAGTATGGCAACTACAAATATGGTCCAGGAGACCACTGAAATCTGAATAATGTATTCATTTACTCTTTTGAAGTCACAATCTTTCGCATGTTTTCACACAACTCAATTCTCACCATACTGCCTACACACCACGTGAGACTTCATATCCCAAACCATACTGCAATGATATGTCCCACTTAATGGAAAATAGCTTAAACGCCCCTTAAAAAAAGGCACATATTGTGCAGACCGCAGTGCAAAAGATTTGCAATCCCGAAGTCCCACTGCACATGGTTCCACACAAACTAAGCAGCACTTGCTCAAGATTGGATGAGCAAAGCCAGTGTTATTTTCCAGCGCTGGTGTTGACATTATTATGGCCCAATTTGTTCTGAAAAGCAGGAATCGCTGCCTAGCACGAGGCACCACTTGGTGGTTTTTCTGGTTATTAGGAAACTTGTAATTCCAGCTCCCGAATCCCCTGGTAAAACATACAGTGTTATTTGCTGACGCGATTGTTGGTCAAACCGCAAGCTGCGAGAGGCTCGTATGCCTCACGTCGAAAATATGAGATCATGCTGAATGGCTCAACAGCAAATGAAATCTAATAAGCACGTTTGCCGTGCAATAGTTTGCATATCTTGGGCTGCTCCTGCTGCTGCTCAGCGAGGGTTCCCTCAATGTCCTGATTGGATGGTGGGAGGACCAATGGGCAGGAGCAAATTTGAACTCTCCAAAGTGCTGCTCGACAAAACCAGACAACATCCACTGACTTTTCAAACATTTTTCTGACGTCTTGTCTTCATCTTCAGAGAAAAGACCAGGGACTCTTTTCAACATTCAACTCTGTCCAGGATGGGAGCCCACTGCGTCTATTTATTTCTGTAAAACTACCGATGCACCTGTTGATTTGGGAGAAATCTGCTTGCTTGAAAATGAACACAGTTGTTGGGATGGCGTCTGATACTCTTCTTCATTTGGAGGATGAGCAGAGGAGTAGACTGAACTGTGTTGCGCACAGCAGCTTAGGAAGCGGTCAGAATGCCGAACTACTGCAATACGAGGAGACCACTGAAGACAGCTCCTCCATCAAGTACAGAAGATACGGGTATGCTAGTTTTCTTTTGGAATAGCATTTGTTTGTTTGTTTTGAGTTACTGTTTCAGACCAATCAAGTGAAATTTCATCATTTCCCACAGCACGTTTTACGACACTCTAATATGCCACAGCACACTGGTTGGGAATCCTTGATTTAAATCAGTAGTTCTTAACCTTTTTGGAGGTACTGAACACCACCAGATTCATATGTGCATTCATCGAACCCTTCTTTATTAAAAAATAAAATGTGATTATTTATTTATTTTTAAATTCAAGACAGGTATAGAGTGTACTGGTGAACTGGTTTTCATTGAATCGGTCTCTCTTTTGCTTAAATTCAGTAGTGTTCCTTTAGTTTTGCTAAATGTGCTAGAATAGAAATGCTCAACCCGTGGTCGGGCGGGGGTGGTTCTGCCCCCCCGTTGTCTGCTCGGTAGCGGTTGCGTCTTGGCCGCTCCCTGGGCCCCTGTGGGGTGCGGTGTTGGGGTGCTTTCCCTGGTGCCCGGGGCGGTGCCGTCCCGGCGCGGTCCGCTGCTCCGTGCCCGACGGCGCGGTTCGGGGCGGGTGGGCCTCTGGTGTGCCCCGTGGCTCCCTCTCCCCTCCCCCTTCCTCCCCCCCGTCGCCTCTCCCTCCTCGCCTCCTCCCGCCCATCCTCCTCTGCCTCCCGGTCCCTTTTCCCTTGTCGCCCTCCCTCCCCCCCCCCACCTGCCCTGCAGCCGCCCTTTCGCCTTCTTGTCGTCTTCCCCCCGCTTCCCCCCCCCCCTTCCCTGTCTGCCCCCCGCCCCCGCCCCCTCCCCCTCCCTCTCACTGGGCCTCGGGCTCCCTCCCCCCGGGCGTCGGGCTCCGGGGGCCGGGCGGGGGTTTGAAGCCTCCCCCACTCCGGTAGAACTCCTGGCGCCCCGGGCGGGCTCCGGTGGCCGGTGGGCTCTCCAGTAGCCCTGCTGCGCTGGCGGTCCGCCTATTGTGGTGCCAGATGGGTGGGGTGGGGGCGGGTGGGGGGGGTGCTGGGGGGCGGGTTGGGTGAGGCCCCGCTGGTCGCTCCTCTTACTCACTTCACTAGTTTTGCACTATACACTTTGTAAATATACACATAGGGCACACAACACATTTCTTGGTGGGGTGGGGAAGGGTGGAAACACCGTCTTCACCCTTCAACTCCCCTCCAATTTTAATGCACTTCATGTCCAAGGGGAGGGGTGAGCTGGGGCGGGGAGCCATCAGAGGGGATGGGGGTGGAGGTATGGGTGGGTGGGGGGTTGGGTGTTGGGGGTCGGGGTGTGTTCGGGGGTTTGGGGGCCGGGGGTGGTGGGGCCTGGGTCGTGGCGGGTGGCGGGTTTGGGTGGGGTGCGGGGGGGTCGTGGGGGCATGGGGGCTGGTGACCGGTGGGGCGCTGTGGGGGCCCGCTGGGCCTCGTTCTGCGGCCTTGGGCTCGGGGGTGTGGGCCGGGGCTGGGGCGGGGGTGTTCCGGGCGTCTGGGTCGGCTCGCCGACCGGTGTCCGCTCGGGTGGCTTGGGGGTGGCCTTGGTGCTGCCGCGGCCTGGGGATTTCGGGGGGGGGGGGGGGGGGGGGGGCGGTGCTCGCTTTGCTGGACCGCGGTTGACGGCTTCTTTCTTTGGTGTTGGTCCTTATGCATGCCAGATCCGTCGCACCAGCATCTACTGAAACTCAACAGAAGTAGCCTCTCCCTCCCACAGCCCCTTGAATCAGTGGGTGCTGGTGTCTGTGGATCTCACTTTGCTTTATCTATCCTTCCCTCCTTCCTCTCTTTAGTTTTTCCTCTGGTCACTTGAGATCTCAATTTATTGGAATTTGAGGTTTCTGGGGTTGGCATAAGACTCTGGTTTTGTAACCACGCAGGAGGGGTTTTGTTGGTGCTGGATTTCACTTTGATGGATTGGATGTACTGGCTTCTATGGATCTCACTCTGCCTTATCGATCCTTCCCTCCTTCCTCTCTTTAGTTTTTCCTCTGGTCTCTTGAGATCTCGCTAAATTTGCTGGAATTTAGAGGCTTCCGGGGTTGGCGTAAGACTTTGATTTTGTAATCATGGGGAAGGCAGGAAGTGTTTGGTCGGTGCTGGATTTCACTTTGATTTATCTTTCTTTTCTCTTTATTTTTTTCTGACCTTTTCTCTAGTCTCCTGACCATTTAAACCTCATGACTCTGGCAAGATTCTGAAGTACCTGGTTAAGGCGAAGGGTAATGGGATATTTATAAGGCTTTAGGTGAATTAATGAGTATAAATTTATACGTATTTGCACGCACACGCACGCACGCGCACGCACGCACGCAAGCACGCAAACGCACGCGCACACACAAAAAAAAAAAAAAAAAAAAAAAAAAAGAGCAATGATGATAAGACGTTGAATCGGTAAGACTACCGAATGAACAATTCTGAGCTCTTTTAGAAGAAAAAAAAAATAATAATAAAAAAAAAATGAAATGCTCAACTTGGCATTGCAAACCATACAGTTAGGACACTGACTCCAATCATGTATCTCAATCGTTCTCAAATGGGGGTACGTGAAGGCACTCCAGGGGGTACATGAGATTTTAAAATATATTTAAAAAGTATATGTAAATATTATATACATATATATATATATACACATTTATATCATATATATATATATATATATATATATATATATATATATACACACACACACACACCCACACACACACACCAGTTAATAAAATGAATTTTATATTCAGTAAGCAATTGAATTTCAGTGTCCTAAATAAAACCCAGCATTTCCCCCATACCAGAATGGTTTGACCCAACTTGTCATATGCCACCTGTGAATCACTTGAAAACTTTATTTAAAATTCAGTTAATTATGTATTTTTGAGAACAGAGCTTTACTATGATCCCAAAAGATGACCCTTTATGTTGATAATAATCTGTATGTGCACAAATCTTTATTTATAATTATTTATTTATTTATTCTTTTTTTTCTTAGTTATATATTTTTATTTCCAAATAGTTAAGAGACCACATAAATACAAATAGACTTCCAATATTTAATAATAAATACAGACAATAATGGTATAGCACTCTGTTTTATTAGGGCCCGAGCAGCGACCGCTGCGAGGTCCCTATTGTTTTTGTAAAAATTATTATTATTAGGGCCCGAGCAGCGACCGCTGCGAGGTCCCTATTGTTTTTGTAAAAATTATTATTAGGGCCCGAGCAGCGACCGCTGCGAGGTCCCTATTGTTTTTGTAAAAATTATTATTATTATTATTAGGGCCCGAGCAGCGACCGCTGCGAGGTCCCTATTGTTTTTCGTTCGAATTATTAGGGCCCGAGCAGCGACCGCTGCGAGGTCCCTATTGTTTTTGTAAAAATTATTATTATTATTATTATTATTATTATTATTTTCTCCAAACACGTTAACTGGACCTACCTCATATTTGCTCAGATGAGGGTTTCGGCCTTCATGATGTCACAACACGAAGTTTGTGAGTTTTCGCGAATTGCTGTGGGTGTGGCCAAGCGCTGTTCGCCAAGAAAACGCCAGTTTTGAGGGTCTAAACATGCACAGAAACTCATGAAACTTGGCACACACATCTGGCCTGGTAAAATGAGCAATATTTTATTGTTGATTGTGCTATTTTTACAAAAATGACTCAATAGCGCCCCCTAGAAGTTTTTAACGAAGCAGCCCCGGTTGTACGTTTAAGCAAGAACGACGAATATTTTTAGGTGTATGAGGGAGCCCAAGACCTACAAAAAAGTCTAATGGACCCATATGCTAAAATGAACAGGAAGTGAGCTACGAATTTTTGAATGTCCCATTTTTGACAATTTTTTCACATTCACAGGGGGCAGACTTTTGCCCACTTCTCCGACACGTTTCATCTGACTGAGTTAAGACTTGACCTGGACCATGTCAAGACCTGAGCCAACGACAGGGGGAACAATCTTGACCTTTCGAAATACTATATGATGAAGGCGGGGCATCAAAATTTGTGTTTCGCACTGAAAAAGGATATGCTTAATAACTCCCCGGTACATGCTCCAAAAAATCCCAAACTTGACATGTATGTTTATCGTCAAGGCCTGAAGTTATCTCTATGACAACATTCAGTTATATATGCAGCGCCACCTAGCCCTTGAGGCATGAAAAAAAAATACCCCACATACGGTATTTTGTACAAAAAATGTAAACTCATTCTAAGTGTGATAACGAAGTCATTTATGAATATTCTTTTAGTTTCCACCACTCAAAATGTTCACTGGCATCAGACTTATCCAAACATATATATATTTTTATTTATTTTTGATGGCCTCTGTGGACATTAAAAGCAATATCGTGAATGAAGGATATGCTTAATAACTCCACGGTACATGCTCCAAAAAAAATCCCACACTTGACATGTATGCTTATAATCAAGGCCTGAAGGTATCTCGATGACAACATTCAGTTATAAATACAGCGCCACCTAGCCCTTGAGGCTTATATAAAAAAAAATAAAAAATACCCCACATACGGTATTTTGTACAAAAAATGTACACTCATTCTAAGTGTGATAACTAAGTCATTTATGAATATTCTTTTAGTTTCCACCACTCAAATTGTTCACTGGCTTCACACCGATCCAAACGTATGTACGTTTCCACTTTGTTTTATTCATTTTTGATTGCCCCTTTGGACAATAAAAGTAACATTGTGCAATGAGTACAACGAGCGATGATGTATATATACACTTTTACAAAAAATACCAATCAGGGCAACTCATTGCCTAAAAATAAAAAAGGACGCTGATTTTTGCAGGTCTTAACAATCACCAAAACCCGTTGAGCTTGACACACACTGGCAAAAAAAATATTCTACATGTAAACGTTTATTATGCCATTTTCAAAGAAATTTTGCTTCCAATATGCCAGTACCCCAACGTGCCAGTACCCCAACGTGCCAGTACCCTAACGTGCAAGTACCCCAACGTGCAAGGACTCCAACGTGGCCCGGGCTGCGAGGGCCCTTTATAGCTGCTCGCAGCTCTAGTTATTATTCTTCTTCTTCTTCTTCTTCTTCTTCTTCTTTATTCTCCGCAAACGATCGCGATTTTGGGTACCTAAACATTCATGAAAACTCACCGAACTTTGCACACTCCTCAGGCCCGGCGAAAAATTTTATATTATTAAGTCGTTATAACAACGCGACTCTATAGCGCCCCCTAGCATAGAAAAATAAAAACCAAGCCCGGCACGTTTGAGCTAGAGCAACGAAAATTGGCAGGCACGTGTAGCACCCCGAGACGCACAAAAAAGTCTATTGGGACCATGTAGCTAAAATGTACAGGAAGTGAGCTATTAATTTTTTAATGTCCAATTTTGGCCTATTTTGGTACATTCACTGTGGTCATGCTTTTTCCCCCTATGCAAACATTTTTCATCCCATTGACTTCAAACTTGGCATTTATCATCTCAAGACCTAAGAGAACAGCTGGGCAAAAAGTCTTGCCTTTTCGAAATACTATATGACGGGGGCGGGGCATCAAATATTGCCTTTAAAATTTCATTTGTCCAGAAAGAGCAAATGCTGAATAACTCCCATGTACAAGCTCCAAAAAATCTCAAACTTCTCAGGCAACGTAATAGTCACGGCCTGAAAACATCTATATGACAAAATTCAGTTATACATATAGCGCCACCTAGTGGTTACAATAAATGTCATACTTTACGTTTTTAGCTACTGTGCTGAGCTCGTTGAAGGGATCCAGTTGAAAATTGGTCAGAAAAGCCTTAAGATGTTGATGATGCCCCACACCGAATATTGTAACTTTTCGCCAAAGGGCGTGGCCGCTACGGTGACGCAAAGTCTGAAGATTTTTCGTGACAATAAAAGCTGCATTAACCTGACCGAGATGATCCTATCTTCTCAAAATTTCACACATTTGATGAGAGTCCAGCTCTAAAGACATCTACTAACTTAAATTTCATCTAACTGATAGCGCCACCTAGTGGCAATTTTTTTTCTTACGAATTTTCTTCTACGTTTTTCTCCAAACACGTTAACTGGACCTACCTCATATTTGCTCAGATGAGGGTTTCGGCCTTCATGATGTCACAACACGAAGTTTGTGAGTTTTCGCGAATTGCTGTGGGCGTGGCTAAGCGCTGTTCGCCAAGAAAAGAAACGCCAGTTTTGAGGGTCTAAACATGCACAGAAACTCATGAAACTTGGCACACACATCTGGCCTGGTAACATGAGCAATATTTTATTGTTGATTGTGCTATTTTTACAAAAATGACTCAATAGCGCCCCCTCGAAATTTTTAACGAAGCAGCCCCGGTTGCACGTTTAAGCAAGAACGACGAATATTTTTAGGTGTATGAGGGAGCTCAAGACCTACAAAAAAGTCTCTTGTACCCATATGCTAAAATGAACAGGAAGTGAGCTACGAATTTTTGAATGTCCCATTTTTGACGATTTTTGCACATTCACAGGGGGCAGACTTTTGCCCACTTCTCCTACACGTTTCATCCGACTGAGTTAAGACTTGGCCTGGACCATGTCAAGACCTGAGCCAACGACAGAGGGAAAAATTTTGACTTTTCGAAATACTATATGATGAGGGCGGGGCATCAAAATGTGTGTTTCGCAATGAAAAAGGATATGCTTGATAACTCCCCGGTACATGCTCCAAAAAATCCCAAACTTGACATGTATGTTTATCGTCAAGGCCTGAAGTTATCTCTATGACAACATTCAGTTATATATGCAGCGCCACCTAGCCCTTGAGGCATGAAAAAAAATACCCCACATACGGTATTTTGTACAAAAAATGTAAACTCATTCTAAGTGTGATAACTAAGTCATTTATGAATATTCTTTTCGTTTCCACCACTCAAAATGTTCACTGGCATCAGACTTATCCAAACATATATATATTTTTATTTATTTTTGATAGCCTCTATGGACATTAAAAGCAATATCGTGAATGAAGGATATGCTTAATAACTCCACGGTACATGCTCCAAAAAAAAATCCCACACTTGACATGTATGCTTATAATCAAGGCCTGAAGGTATCTCTATGACAACATTCAGTTATAAATACAGCGCCACCTAGCCCTTGAGGCTTATATATAAAAAAAAAAAATACCCCACATACGGTATTTTGTACAAAAAATGTACACTCATTCTAAGTGTGATAACTAAGTCATTTATGAATATTCTTTTAGTTTCCACCACTCAAATTGTTCACTGGCTTCACACCGATCCAAATGTATGTACGTTTCCATTTTGTTTTATTCATTTTTGATTGCCCCTTTGGACAATAAAAGTAACATTGTGCAATGAGTACAACGAGCGATGATGTGTAAATACACTTTTACAAAAAAATACCAATCAGGGCAACTCATTGCCTAAAAATAAAAAAGGACGCTGATTTTTGCAGGTCTTAACAATCACCAAAACCCGTTGAGCTTGACACACACACTGGCAAAAAAATATTCTACATGTAAACGTTTATTATGCCATTTTCAAAGAAATTTTGCTTCCAACGTGCCAGTACCCCAACGTGCCAGTACCCCAACGTGCAAGTACCCCAACGTGCAAGGACCCCAACGTGGCCCGGGCTGCGAGGGCCCTTTATAGCTGCTCGCAGCTCTAGTTAGGGCCCGAGCAGCTACCGCTGCGAGGTCCCTATTGTTTTTCGATCGGATTATTATTATTATTATTATTATTATTATTATTATTCTCCGTAAACGATCACGATTTTGGGTACCTAAACATTTACGAAAACTCACCAAACTTTGCACACTCCTCAGGCCCGGCGAAAAATGTGATATTATGAAGTCGTCATAACAACGCGACTCTATAGCGCCCCCTAGCATAGAAAAATAAAAACCAAGCCCGGCATGATTGAGCTAGCTAATTGGCAGGCACGTGTAGCACCCCGAGACGCACAAAAAAGTCTATTGGGACCATGTAGCTAAAATGTACAGGAAGTGAGCTATGAATTTTTTAATGTCCAATTTTGGCCTATTTTGGCACATTCACTGTGGTCATGCTTTTTCCCCCTTTGCAAACATTTTTCATCCAATTGACTTCAAACTTGGCATTTATCATCTCAAGACCTGAGAGAACAACTGGGGAAAAAATCTTGCCTTTTCGAAATACTATATGACGGGGGCGGGGCATCAAATATTGCCTTTAAAATTTCATTTGTCCAGAAAGAGCAAATGCTTAATAACTCCCATGTTCAAGCTCCAAAAAATCTCAAACTTATCAGGCAACTTAATAGTCACGGCCTGAAAACATCTATATGATAAAATTCAGTTATCCATGTAGCGCCACCTAGTGGTAACAATAATTGTCATACTTTACGTTTTTAGCTACTGTGCTGAGCTCGTTGAAGGGATCCAGTTGAAAATTGGTCAGAAAAGCCTTAAGATGTTGATCATGCCCCACACCGAATATTGTAACTTTTCGCCAAAGGGCGTGGCCGCTACAGTGCCGCAAAGTCTGAAGATTTCTCGTGACAACAAAAGCTGCATTAACTTGACCGAGATGATGCTATCTTCTCAAAATTTTACACAATTGATGAGAGTCCAGCCCTAAAGACATCTACAAACTTATATTTCATCTTACTGATATCGCCACCTACTGGCAATTTTTTTTCTTACGATTTTTCTTCAATGTTTTTCTCCAACCATGTTAACTGGACCTACCTCATATTTGCTCAGATGAGGGTTTCGCCCTTCATGATGTCACAACACGAAGTTTGTGAGTTTTCGTGAATCGCTGTGGGCGTGGCTAAGCGCTGTTCGCCAAGAAAACAACGCCAATTTTGAGGGCCTAAACTGGCATAGAAACACACGAAACTTGGCACACACAGCTGGCCTGGCAAAATGAGCAATTTTTTATCGGCGATTGTGCTATTTTTACAAAAATGACTCAATAGCGCCCCCTAGAAATCTTTAACGAAACAGCCCCAGTTGTACGTTTAAGCAAGAACGACGAATATTTTTAGGTGTATGAGGGAGCCCAAGACCTACAAAAAAGTCTCTTGTACCCATATGCTAAAATGAACAGGAAGTGAGCTCGAATTTTTGAATGTCCCATTTTTGACGATTTTTGCACATTCACAGGGGGCAGACTTTTGCCCACTTCTCCTACACGTTTCATCCGACTGAGTTAAGACTTGGCCTGGACCATGTCAAGACCTGAGCCAACGACAGGGGGAAAAATTTTGACTTTTCAAAATACTATATGATGAGGGCGGGGCATCAAAATTTGTGTTTCGCAATGAAAAAGGATATGCTTGATAACTCCCCGGTACATGCTCCAAAAAATCCCAAACTTGACATGTATGTTTATCGTCAAGGCCTGAAGTTATCTCTATGACAACATTCAGTTATATATGCAGCGCCACCTAGCCCTTGAGGCATAAAAAAAAAATACCCCACATACGGTATTTTGTACAAAAAATGTAAACTCATTCTAAGTGTGATAACTAAGTCATTTATGAATATTCTTTTATTTTCCACCACTCAAAATGTTCACTGGCATCAGACTTATCCAAACATATATATATTTTTATTTATTTTTGATAGCCTTTATGGACATTAAAAGCAATATCGTGAATGAAGGATATGCTTAATAACTCCACGGTACATGCTCCAAAAAAAATCCCACACTTGACATGTATGCTTATAATCAAGGCCTGAAGGTATCTCTATGACAACATTCAGTTATAAATACAGCGCCACCTAGCCCTTGAGGCATTTATATATATATATATATATATATATATATATATATATATATATATATATAAAAAAAAACACATACGGTGTTTTGTACAAAAAATGTACACTCATTCTAAGTGTGATAACTAAGTCATTTATGAATATTCTTTTAGTTTCCACCACTCAAATTGTTCACTGGCTTCACACCGATCCAAACGTATGTACGTTTCCATTTTGTTTTATTCATTTTTGATTGCCCTTTGGACAATAAAAGTAACATTGTGCAATGAGTACAACGAGCGATGATGTGTATATACACTTTTACAAAAAATACCAATCAGGGCAACTCATTGCCTAAAAATAAAAAAAGGACGCTGATTTTTGCAGGTCTTAACAACCACCAAAACCCGTTGAGCTTGACACACACTGGCAAAAAAAAATATTCTACATGTAAACGTTTATTATGCCATTTTCAAAGAAATTTTGCTTCCAATATGCCAGTACCCCAACGTGCAAGGACCCCAACGTGGCCCGGGCTGCGAGGGCCCTTTATAGCTGCTCGCAGCTCTAGTTAGGGCCCGAGCAGCGAGCGCTGCGAGGTCCCTATTGTTTTTGTAAAAATTATTAGGGCCCGAGCAGCGACCGCTGCGAGGTCCCTATTGTTTTTGTAAAAATTATTATTATTATTATTATTATTATTATTATTATTATTATTATTAGGGCCCGAGCAGCGACCGCTGCGAGGTCCCTATTGTTTTTGTAAAAATTATTATTAGGGCCCGAGCAGCGACCGCTGCGAGGTCCCTATTGTTTTTGTAAAAATTATTATTATTATTATTATTATTAGGGCCCGAGCAGCTACCGCTGCGAGGTCCCTATTGTTTTTCGATCGGATTATTATTATTATTCTTCTTCTTCTTCTCCGTAAACGATCACGATTTTGGGTACCTAAACATTTACGAAAACTCACCAAACTTTGCACACTCCTCAGGCCCGGCGAAAAATTTGATATTATGAAGTCGTCATAACAACGCGACTCTATAGCGCCCCCTAGCATAGAAAAATAAAAACCAAGCCCGGCACGTTTGAGCTAGAGCAACGAAAATTGGCAGGCACGTGTAGCACCCCGAGACGCACAAAAAAGTCTATTGGGACCATGTAGCTAAAATGTACAGGAAGTGAGCTATGAATTTTTTTATGTCCAATTTTGGCCTATTTTGGCACATTCACTGTGGTCATGCTTTTTCCCCCTTTGCAAACATTTTTCATCCAATTGACTTCAAACTTGGCATTTATCATCTCAAGACCTGAGAGAAAAACTGGGCAAAACATCTTGCCTTTTTGAAATACTATATGACGGGGGCGGGGCATCAAATATTGCCTTTAAAATTTCATTTGTCCAGAAAGAGCAAATGCTTAATAACTCCCATGTTCAAGCTCCAAAAAATCTCAAACTTCTCAGGCAACGTAATAGTCACGGCCTGAAAACATCTATATGATAAAATTCAGTTATACATATAGCGCCACCTAGTGGTTACAATAAATGTCATACTTTACGTTTTTAGCTACTGTGCTGAGCTTGTTGAAGGGATCCATTTGAAAATTGGTCAGAAAGGCCTTAAGATGTTGATCATGCCCCACACCGAATATTGTAACTTTTCGCCAAAGGGCGTGGCCGCTACGGTGACGCAAAGTCTGAAGATTTTTCGTGAAAATAAAAGCTGCATTAACTTGACCGAGATGATCCTATCTTCTCAAAATTTCACACATTTGATGAGAGTCCAGCCCTAAAGACATCTCCTGACTTATATTTCATCTAACTGATAGCGCCACCTAGTGGCAATTTTTTTTCTTACGAATTTTCTTCTACGTTTTTCTCCAAACACGTTAACTGGACCTACCTCATATTTGCTCAGATGAGGGTTTCGGCCTTCATGATGTCACAACACGAAGTTTGTGAGTTTTCGCGAATTGCTGTGGGTGTGGCTAAGCGCTGTTCGCCAAGAAAATAACGCCAGTTTTGAGGGTCTAAACATGCACAGAAACTCATGAAACTTGGCACACACATCTGGCCTGGTAAAATTAGCAATATTTTATTGTTGATTGTGCTATTTTTACAAAAATGACTCAATAGCGCCCCCTAGAAGTTTTTAACGAAGCAGCCCCGGTTGTACGTTTAAGCAAGAACGACGAATATTTTTAGGTGTATGAGGGAGCCCAAGACCTACAAAAAAGTCTCTTGGACCCATATGCTAAAATGAACAGGAAGTGAGCTACGAATTTTTGAATGTCCCATTTTTGACAATTTTTGCACATTCACAGGGGGCAGACTTTTGCCCACTTCTCCTACACGTTTCATCTGACTGAGTTAAGACTTGACCTGGACCATGTCAAGTCCTGAGCCAACGACAGGGGGAAAAATCTTGACCTTTCGAAATACTATATGATGAAGGCGGGGCATCAAAATTTGTGTTTCGCACTGAAAAAGGATATGCTTAATAACTCCCCGGTACATGCTCCAAAAAATCCCAAACTTGACATGTATGTTTATCGTCAAGGCCTGAAGCTATCTCTATGACAACATTCAGTTATATATGCAGCGCCACCTAGCCCTTGAGGCATAAAAAAAAAATACCCCACATACGGTATTTTGTACAAAAAATGTCAACTCATTCTGAGTGTGATAACTAAGTCATTTATGAATATTCTTTTAGTTTCCACCACTCAAAATGTTCACTGGCATCAGACTTATCCAAACATATATATATTTTTATTTATTTTTGATAGCCTCTGTGGACATTAAAAGCAATATCGTGAATGAAGGATATGCTTAATAACTCCACGGTACATGCTCCAAAAAAAATCCCACACTTGACATGTATGCTTATAATCAAGGCCTGAAGGTATCTCTATGACAACATTCAGTTATAAATACAGCGCCACCTAGCCCTTGAGGCATTTATATATATATATATATATATATATATATATATATAAACCCACATACGGTGTTTTGTACAAAAAATGTACACTCATTCTAAGTGTGATAACTAAGTCATTTATGAATATTCTTTTAGTTTCCACCACTCAAATTGTTCACTGGCTTCACACCGATCCAAACGTATGCACGTTTCCATTTTGTTTTATTCATTTTTGATTGCCCCTTTGGACAATAAAAGTAACATTGTGCAATGAGTACAACGAGCGATGATGTGTATATACACTTTTACAAAAAATACCAATCAGGGCAACTCATTGCCTAAAAATAAAAAAGGACGCTGATTTTTGCAGGTCTTAACAACCACCAAAACCCGTTGAGCTTGACACACACTGGCAAAAAAAAATATTCTACATGTAAACGTTTATTATGCCATTTTCAAAGAAATTTTGCTTCCAATATGCCAGTAGCCCAACGTGCAAGGACCCCAACGTGGCCCGGGCTGCGAGGGCCCTTTATAGCTGCTCGCAGCTCTAGTTAGGGCCCGAGCAGCTACCGCTGCGAGGTCCCTATTGTTTTTCGATCGGATTATTATTATTATTCTTCTTCTTCTTCTCCGTAAACGATCACGATTTTGGGTACCTAAACATTTACGAAAACTCACCAAACTTTGCACACTCCTCAGGCCCGGCGAAAAATTTGATATTATGAAGTCGTCATAACAACGCGACTCTATAGCGCCCCCTAGCATAGAAAAATAAAAACCAAGCCCGGCACGTTTGAGCTAGAGCAACGAAAATTGGCAGGCACGTGTAGCACCCCGAGACGCACAAAAAAGTCTATTGGGACCATGTAGCTAAAATGTACAGGAAGTGAGCTATGAATTTTTTTATGTCCAATTTTGGCCTATTTTGGCACATTCACTGTGGTCATGCTTTTTCCCCCTTTGCAAACATTTTTCATCCAATTGACTTCAAACTTGGCATTTATCATCTCAAGACCTGAGAGAAAAACTGGGCAAAACATCTTGCCTTTTTGAAATACTATATGACGGGGGCGGGGCATCAAATATTGCCTTTAAAATTTCATTTGTCCAGAAAGAGCAAATGCTTAATAACTCCCATGTTCAAGCTCCAAAAAATCTCAAACTTCTCAGGCAACGTAATAGTCACGGCCTGAAAACATCTATATGATAAAATTCAGTTATACATATAGCGCCACCTAGTGGTTACAATAAATGTCATACTTTACGTTTTTAGCTACTGTGCTGAGCTTGTTGAAGGGATCCATTTGAAAATTGGTCAGAAAGGCCTTAAGATGTTGATCATGCCCCACACCGAATATTGTAACTTTTCGCCAAAGGGCGTGGCCGCTACGGTGACGCAAAGTCTGAAGATTTTTCGTGAAAATAAAAGCTGCATTAACTTGACCGAGATGATCCTATCTTCTCAAAATTTCACACATTTGATGAGAGTCCAGCCCTAAAGACATCTCCTGACTTATATTTCATCTAACTGATAGCGCCACCTAGTGGCAATTTTTTTTCTTACGAATTTTCTTCTACGTTTTTCTCCAAACACGTTAACTGGACCTACCTCATATTTGCTCAGATGAGGGTTTCGGCCTTCATGATGTCACAACACGAAGTTTGTGAGTTTTCGCGAATTGCTGTGGGTGTGGCTAAGCGCTGTTCGCCAAGAAAATAACGCCAGTTTTGAGGGTCTAAACATGCACAGAAACTCATGAAACTTGGCACACACATCTGGCCTGGTAAAATTAGCAATATTTTATTGTTGATTGTGCTATTTTTACAAAAATGACTCAATAGCGCCCCCTAGAAGTTTTTAACGAAGCAGCCCCGGTTGTACGTTTAAGCAAGAACGACGAATATTTTTAGGTGTATGAGGGAGCCCAAGACCTACAAAAAAGTCTCTTGGACCCATATGCTAAAATGAACAGGAAGTGAGCTACGAATTTTTGAATGTCCCATTTTTGACAATTTTTGCACATTCACAGGGGGCAGACTTTTGCCCACTTCTCCTACACGTTTCATCTGACTGAGTTAAGACTTGACCTGGACCATGTCAAGTCCTGAGCCAACGACAGGGGGAAAAATCTTGACCTTTCGAAATACTATATGATGAAGGCGGGGCATCAAAATTTGTGTTTCGCACTGAAAAAGGATATGCTTAATAACTCCCCGGTACATGCTCCAAAAAATCCCAAACTTGACATGTATGTTTATCGTCAAGGCCTGAAGCTATCTCTATGACAACATTCAGTTATATATGCAGCGCCACCTAGCCCTTGAGGCATAAAAAAAAAATACCCCACATACGGTATTTTGTACAAAAAATGTCAACTCATTCTGAGTGTGATAACTAAGTCATTTATGAATATTCTTTTAGTTTCCACCACTCAAAATGTTCACTGGCATCAGACTTATCCAAACATATATATATTTTTATTTATTTTTGATAGCCTCTGTGGACATTAAAAGCAATATCGTGAATGAAGGATATGCTTAATAACTCCACGGTACATGCTCCAAAAAAAATCCCACACTTGACATGTATGCTTATAATCAAGGCCTGAAGGTATCTCTATGACAACATTCAGTTATAAATACAGCGCCACCTAGCCCTTGAGGCATTTATATATATATATATATATATATATATATATATATAAACCCACATACGGTGTTTTGTACAAAAAATGTACACTCATTCTAAGTGTGATAACTAAGTCATTTATGAATATTCTTTTAGTTTCCACCACTCAAATTGTTCACTGGCTTCACACCGATCCAAACGTATGCACGTTTCCATTTTGTTTTATTCATTTTTGATTGCCCCTTTGGACAATAAAAGTAACATTGTGCAATGAGTACAACGAGCGATGATGTGTATATACACTTTTACAAAAAATACCAATCAGGGCAACTCATTGCCTAAAAATAAAAAAGGACGCTGATTTTTGCAGGTCTTAACAACCACCAAAACCCGTTGAGCTTGACACACACTGGCAAAAAAAAATATTCTACATGTAAACGTTTATTATGCCATTTTCAAAGAAATTTTGCTTCCAATATGCCAGTAGCCCAACGTGCAAGGACCCCAACGTGGCCCGGGCTGCGAGGGCCCTTTATAGCTGCTCGCAGCTCTAGTTATTATTATTCTTCTTCTTCTTTATTCTCCGCAAACGATCGCGATTTTGGGTACCTAAACATTCACGAAAACTCACCGAACTTTGCACACTCCTCAGGCCCGGCGAAAAATTTGATATTATTAAGTCGTCATAACAATGCGACTCGATAGCGCCCCCTAGGGTAGAAAAATAAAAACCAAGCCCGGCACTTTTGAGCTAGAGCAACAAAAATTGGCAGGCACGTGTAGCACCCCGAGACGCACAAAAAAGTCTCTTGGGACCATGTAGCTAAAATGTACAGGAAGTGAGCTATGAATTTTTTTATGTCCAATTTTGGCCTATTTTGGCACATTCACTGTGGTCATGCTTTTTCCCCCTTTGCAAAAATTTTTCATCCAATTGACTTCAAACTTGGCATTTATCATCTTAAGACCTGAGAGAACAACTGGGCAAAACATCTTGCCTTTTTGAAATACTATATGACGGGGGCGGGGCATCAAATATTGCCTTTAAAATTTCATTTGTCCAGAAAGAGCAAATGCTTAATAACTCCCATGTTCAAGCTCCAAAAAATCTCAAACTTCTCAGGCAACGTAATAGTCACGGCCTGAAAACATCTATATGATAAAATTCAGTTATACATATAGCACCACCTAGTGGTAACAAGAAATGTCATACTTTACGTTTTTAGCTACTGCGCTGAGCTCGTTGAAGGGATCCAGTTGAAAGTTGGTCAGAAAATCCTTAAGATGTTGATCATGCCCCACACCGAATATTGTAACTTTTCGCCAAAGGGCGTGGCCGCTACGGTGCCGCAAAGTCTGAAGATTTTTCGTGACAATAAAAGCTGCATGAACTTGACCGAGATGATCCTATCTTCTCAAAATTTCACACATTTGATGAGAGTACAGCCCTAAAGACATCTACGTACTTATATTTCATCTTACTGATAGCGCCACCTAGTGGCAATTTTTTTTCTAACGAATTTTCTTGTACATTTTTCTCCAAACACGCTAACTGGACCAACCTCATATTTGCTCGGATGAGGGTTTCGGCCTTCATGATGTCACAACACGAAGTTTGTGAGTTTTCGCGAATCACTGTGGGCGTGGCTAAGCACTGTTCGCCAAGAAAACAACGCCAGTTTTGATGGTCTAAACATGCGCAGAAACTCATGAAACTTGGCACACACATCTGGCCTGGCAAAATGAGCAATATTTTATCATGTATTGTCCTATTTTTACAAAAATGACTCAATAGCGCCCCCTAGACATTTTTAATGAAGCAGCCCCGATTGTACGTTTAAGCAAGATCTACGAATATTTTTAGGTGTATGAGGGAGCCAAAGACCTACAAAAAAGTCTCTTGGACCCATATGCTAAAATGAACAGGAAGTGAGCTACGAATTTTTGAATGTCCCATTTTTGACGATTTTTGCACATTTTCAGGGGGCATACTTTTGCCCACTTCTCCTACACGTTTTATCCGACTGACTTATGACTTGACCTGGACCATGCCAAGACCTGAGCCAACAACAGACGGAAAAATCTTGACTTTCGGAAATACTATATGGTGAGGGCGGGGCATCAAAATTTGTGTTTCGCACTGAAAAAGGATATGCTTAATAACTCCCCGGTACATGCTCCAAAAAATCCCAAACTTGACATGTATGTTTATCGTCAAGGCCTGAAGGTATCTCTATGACAACATTCAGTTATATATGCAGCGCCACCTAGCCCTTGAGGCATGAAAAAAAAATACCCCACATACGGTATTTTGTACAAAAAATGTACACTCATTCTAAGTGTGATAACTAAGTCATTTATGAATATTTTTTTAGTTTCCACCACTCAAAATGTTCACTGGCATCAGACTTATTCAAACATATATATATTTTTATTTATTTTTGATAGCCTCTATGGACATTAAAAGCAATATCGTGAATGAAGGATATGCTTAATAACTCCACGGTACATGCTCCAAAAAAAAATCCCACACTTGACATGTATGCTTATAATCAAGGCCTGAAGGTATCTCTATGACAACATTCAGTTATAAATACAGCGCCACCTAGCCCTTGAGGCTTATATAAAAATAAAAAAAAATACCCCACAAACGGTATTTTGTACAAAAAATGTACACTCATTCTAAGTGTGATAACTAAGTCATTTATGAATATTCTTTTAGTTTCCACCACTCAAATTGTTCACTGGCTTCACACCGATCCAAACGTATGTACGTTTCCATTTTGTTTTATTCATTTTTGATTGCCCCTTTGGACAATAAAAGTAACATTGTGCAATGAGTACAACGAGCGATGATGTGTATATACACTTTTACAAAAAAATACCAATCAGGGCAACTCATTGCCTAAAAATAAAAAAGGACGCTGATTTTTGCAGGTCTTAACAATCACCAAAACCCGTTGAGCTTGACACACACACTGGCAAAAAAATATTCTACATGTAAACGTTTATTATGCCATTTTCAAAGAAATTTTGCTTCCAATATGCCAGTACCCCAACGTGCCAGTACCCCAACGTGCAAGTACCCCAACGTGCAAGGACCCCAACGTGGCCCGGGCTGCGAGGGCCCTTTATAGCTGCTCGCAGCTCTAGTTATTATTATTCTTCTTCTTCTTTATTCTCCGCAAACGATCGCGATTTTGGGTACCTAAACATTCACGAAAACTCACCGAACTTTGCACACTCCTCAGGCCCGGCGAAAAATTTGATATTATTAAGTCGTCATAACAATGCGACTCGATAGCGCCCCCTAGCGTAGAAAATTAAAAACCAAGCCCGGCACGTTTGAGCTAGAGCAACAAAAATTGGCAGGCACGTGTAGCACCCCGAGACGCACAAAAAAGTCTATTGGGACCATGTAGCTAAAATGTACAGGAAGTGAGCTATGAATTTTTTTATGTCCAATTTTGGCCTATTTTGGCACATTCACTGTGGTCATGCTTTTTCCCCCTTTGCAAACATTTTTCATCCAATTGACTTCAAACTTGGCATTTATCATCTCAAGACCTGAGAGAACAACTGGGGAAAAAATCTTGCCTTTTCGAAATACTATATGACGGGGGCGGGGCATCAAATATTGCCTTTAAAATTTCATTTGTCCAGAAAGAGCAAATGCTTAATAACTCCCATGTGCAAGCTCCAAAAAATCTCAAACTTCTCAGGCAACGTAATAGTCACGGCCTGAAAACATCTATATGATAAAATTCAGTTATACATATAGCGCCACCTAGTGGTTACAATAAATGTCATACTTTACGTTTTTAGCTACTGTGCTGAGCTTGTTGAAGGGATCCATTTGAAAATTGGTCAGAAAAGGCTTAAGATGTTGATCATGCCCCACACCGAATATTGTAACTTTTCGCCAAAGGGCGTGGCCGCTACGGTGACGCAAAGTCTGAAGATTTTTCGTGAAAATAAAAGCTGCATTAACTTGACCGAGATGATCCTATCTTCCCAAAATTTCACACATTTGATGAGAGTCCAGCCCTAAAGACATCTACTGACTTATATTTCATCTAACTGATAGCGCCACCTAGTGGCAATTTTTTTTATTACGAATTTTCTTCTACGTTTTTCTCCAAACACGTTAACTGGACCTACCTCATATTTGCTCAGATGAGGGTTTCGGCCTTCATGATGTCACAACACGAAGTTTGTGAGTTTTCGCGAATTGCTGTGGGTGTGGCTAAGCGCTGTTCGCCAAGAAAACAACGCCAGTTTTGAGGGTCTAAACATGCACAGAAACTCCTGAAACTTGGCACACACATCTGGCCTGGTAAAATGAGCAATATTTTATTGTTGATTGTGCTATTTTTACAAAAATGACTCAATAGCGCCCCCTTGAAATTTTTAACGAAGCAGCCCCGGTTGTACGTTTAAGCAAGAACGCCGAATATTTTTAAGTGTATGAGGGAGCCCAAGACCTACAAAAAAGTCTCTTGTACCCATATGCTAAAATGAACAGGAAGTGAGCTACGAATTTTTGAATGTCCCATTTTTGACGATTTTTGCACATTCACAGGGGGCAGACTTTTGCCCACTTCTCCTACACGTTTCATCCGACTGAGTTAAGACTTGGCCTGGACCATGTCAAGACCTGAGCCAACGACAGGGGGAAAAATCTTGACTTTTCGAAATACTATATGATGAGGGCGGGGCATCAAAATTTGTGTTTCACAATGAAAAAGGATATGCTTGATAACTCCCCGGTACATGCTCCAAAAAATCCCAAACTTGACATGTATGTTTATCGTCAAGGCCTGAAGTTATCTCTATGACAACATTCAATTATATATGCAGCGCCACCTAGCCCTTGAGGCATGAAAAAAAAATACCCCACATACGGTATTTTGTACAAAAAATGTACACTCATTCTAAGTGTGATAACTAAGTCATTTATGAATATTTTTTTAGTTTCCACCACTCAAAATGTTCACTGGCATCAGACTTATCCAAACATATATATATTTTTATTTATTTTTGATAGCCTCTATGGACATTAAAAGCAATATCGTGAATGAAGGATATGCTTAATAACTCCACGGTACATGCTCCAAAAAAAAATCCCACACTTGACATGTATGCTTATAATCAAGGCCTGAAGGTATCTCTATGACAACATTCAGTTATAAATACAGCGCCACCTAGCCCTTGAGGCTTATATAAAAAAAAATTAAAAAAATACCCCACATACGGTATTTTGTACAAAAAATGTACACTCATTCTAAGTGTGATAACTAAGTCATTTATGAATATTCTTTTAGTTTCCACCACTCAAATTGTTCACTGGCTTCACACCGATCCAAACGTATGTACGTTTCCATTTTGTTTTATTCATTTTTGATTGCCCCTTTGGACAATAAAAGTAAACATTGTGCAATGAGTACAACGAGCGATGATGTGTATATACACTTTTACAAAAAAATACCAATCAGGGCAACTCATTGCCTAAAAATAAATAAGGACGCTGATTTTTGCAGGTCTTAACAATCACCAAAATCCGTTGAGCTTGACAGACACTGGCAAAAAAAATATTCTACATGTAAACGTTTATTATGCCATTTTCAAAGAAATTTTGCTTCCAATATGCCAGTACCCCAACGTGCCAGTACCCCAACGTGCAAGTACCCCAACGTGCAAGGACCCCAACGTGGCCCGGGCTGCGAGGGCCCTTTATAGCTGCTCGCAGCTCTAGTTATTATTATTATTATTATTAGGGCCCGAGCAGCGACCGCTGCGAGGTCCCCATTGTTTTTGTAAAAATTATTATTAGGGCCCGAGCAGCGACCGCTGCGAGGTCCCTATTGTTTTTGTAAAAATTCTTCTTCTTCTTCTTCTTCTTCTTCTTCTTCTTCTTTATTCTCCGCAAACGATCGCATTTTTGAGGGCCTAAACATTTACGAAAACTCACCAAACTTTGCAGTCTCTTCGGGCCCGGCGAAAAATTTGATATTATGTAGTTGTCATAACAACGCGACTCTATAGCGCCACCTAGCGTAGAAAAATAAAAACCAATCCCGGCCCGTTTGAGCTAGAGCTACGAAAATTGGCAGGCACGTGTAGCACTCCGAGTCGCACAAAAAAGTCTATTGGGACCATGTAGCTAAAATGTACAGGAAGTGAGCTATGAATTTTTTAATGTCCAATTTTGGCCTATTTTGGCACATTCACTGTGGTCATACTTTTTCCCCCTATGCAAACATTTTTCATCCCATTTACTTTAAACTTGGCATTTATCATCTCAAGACCTAAGAGAACAACTAGGCAAAAAATCTTGCCTTTTCGAAATACTATATGACGGGGGCGGGGCATCAAATATTGCCTTTAAAATTTCATTTGTCCAGAAAGAGCAAATGCTGAATAACTCCCATGTACAAGCTCCAAAAAATCTCAAACTTCTCAGGCAACGTAATAGTCACGGCCTGAAAACACCTATATGAAAAAATTCAGTTATACATATAGCGCCACCTAGTGGTTACAATAAATGTCATACTTTATGTTTTTAGCTACTGTGCTGAGCTCGTTGAAGGGATCCAGTTGAAAATTGGTCAGAAAAGCCTTAAGATGTTGATGATGCCCCACACCGAATATTGTAACTTTTCGCCAAAGGGAGTGGCCGCTACGGTGACGCAAATTCTGAAGATTTTTCGTGACAATAAAAGCTGCATGAACTTGACCGAGATGATCCTATATTCTCAAAATTTCACACATTTGATGAGAGTCCAGCCCTAAAGACATCTACGAACTTATATTTCATCTAACTGATAGCGCCACCTAGTGGCAATTTTTTTTCTTACGAATTTTCTTGTACATTTTTCTCCAAACACGTTAACTGGACCAACCTCATATTTGCTCAGATGGGGGTTTCGGCCTTCATGATGTCACAACACGAAGTTTGTGAGTTTTCGCGAATCGCTGTGGGCGTGGCTAAGCACTGTTTGCCAAGAAAACAACGCTAGTTTTGATGGTCTAAACATGCGCAGAAACTCATGAAACTTGGCACACACATCTGGCCTGGCAAAATGAGCAATATTTTATCATGTATTGTCCTATTTTTACAAAAATGACTCAATAGCGCCCCCTAGAAATCTTTAACGAAGCAGCCCCGATTGTACGTTTAAGCAAGATCTACGAAAATTTTTAGGTGTATGAGGGAGCCAAAGACCTACAAAAAAGTCTCTTGGACCCATGTGCTAAAATGAACAGGAAGTGAGCTACGAATTTTTGAATGTCCCATTTTTGACAATTTTTGCACATTTTCAGGGGGCATACTTTTGCCCACTTCTCCTACACGTTTCATCCGACTGAGTTAAGACTTGACCTGGACCATGTCAAGACCTGAGCCAACAACAGACGGAAAAATCTTGACTTTTGGAAATACTATATGATGAGGGCGGGGCATCAAAATTTGTGTTTCGCACTGAAAAAGGATATGCTTAATAACTTACATACATACATGCTCCAAAAAATCCCAAACTTGACATGTATGTTTATCGTCAAGGCCTGAAGGTATCTCTATGACAACATTCAGTTATATATGCAGCGCCACCTAGCCCTTGAGGCATGAAAAAAAAATACCCCACATACGGTATTTTGTACAAAAAATGTAAACTCATTCTAAGTGTGATAACTCAGTCATTTAGGAATATTCTTTTACTTTCCACCACTCAAAATATTCACTGGCATCAGACCTAACCAAACATACATATTTTTGTTATTTAGTTTTATGTATTTTTGATAGCCTCTATGGACATTAAAAGCAATATCGTGAATGAAGGCTATGCTTAATAACTCCCCGGTACATGCTCCAAAAAATCCCATACTTGAAATGTATATTTATAGTCAAGGCCTGAAGGTATCTCTATGACAAAATTCAGTTATAAATACAGCACCACCTAGTCCTTGAGGCTTAAAAAAAAAATGCCTCACTTACGGTATTTTTGCAAAAATTGTAGACTCATTGTAAGTGTGATAACTAAGTCATTTATGAATATTCTTTTACTTTCCACCACTCAATATGTTCACTGGCATCAGACCGATCCAAACATACGTATTTTTTATTTAGTTTTATTTATTTTTTTGATCGCCTCTATGGACAATAAAAGCAACATTGAGTACGAGCGATGATGTGTGTATATATACTTTTACGAAAAATACCAATCAGGGCAACTCATTGCCTAAAAATAAAAAAAAAGACGCTGATTTTTGCAGATCTTAACAATCACCAAAACCCATTGAGCTTGACACACTCATCACACCTGGCAAAAAAAAAAAAAAAAATCCACATGTTTATCATGCCATTTTCAAAGAAATTCTGCTTCCAATGTGCCAGTACCCCAATGTGCAAGTTCCCCAACGTGCAAGTACCCCAACGTGGCCCGGGCTGCGAGGGCCCTTTATAGCTGCTCGCAGCTCTAGTTAGGGCCCGAGCAGCGACCGCTGCGAGGTCCCTATTGTTTTTGTAAAAATTATTATTATTATTATTATTATTATTAGGGCCCGAGCAGCGACCGCTGCGAGGTCCCTATTGTTTTTGTAAAAATTATTATTATTATTATTATTATTATTAGGGCCCGAGCAGCGACCGCTGCGAGGTCCCTATTGTTTTTGTAAAAATTATTATTAGGGCCCGAGCAGCGACCGCTGCGAGGTCCCTATTGTTTTTGTAAAAATTATTATTATTATTATTATTATTATTATTATTATTAGGGCCCGAGCAGCGACCGCTGCGAGGTCCCTATTGTTTTTGTAAAAATTATTATTATTATTATTATTATTATTATTATTCTTTATTCTCCGCAAACGATCGCGATTTTGGGTACCTAAACATTCACGAAAACTCACCGAACTTTGCACACTCCTCAGGCCCGGCGAAAAATTTGATATTATGAAGTCGTTATAACAATGCGACTCGATAGCGCCCCCTAGCGTAGAAAAATAAAAACCAAGCCCGGCACGTTTGAGCTAGAGCAACAAAAATTGGCAGGCACGTGTAGCACCCCGAGACGCACAAAAAAGTCTATTGGGACCATGTAGCTAAAATGTACAGGAAGTGAGCTATGAATTTTTTTATGTCCAATTTTGGCCTATTTTGGCACATTCACTGTGGTCATGCTTTTTCCCCCTTTGCAAACATTTTTCATCCAATTGACTTCAAACTTGGCATTTATCATCTCAAGACCTGAGAGAACAACTGGGCAAAACATCTTGCCTTTTTGAAATACTATATGACGGGGGCGGGGCATCAAATATTGCCTTTAAAATTTCATTTGTCGAGAAAGAGCAAATGCTTAATAACTCCCATGTTCAAGCTCCAAAAAATCTCAAACTTCTCAGGCAACGTAATAGTCACGGCCTGAAAACATCTATATGATAAAATTCAGTTATACATATAGCGCCACCTAGTGGTTACAATAAATGTCATACTTTACGTTTTTAGCTACTGTGCTGAGCTTGTTGAAGGGATCCATTTGAAAATTGGTCAGAAAAGCCTTAAGATGTTGATCATGCCCCACACCGAATATTGTAACTTTTCGCCAAAGGGCGTGGCCTCTACGGTGACGCAAAGTCTGAAGATTTTTCGTGAAAATAAAAGCTGCATTAAACCTGACCGAGATGATCCTATCTTCTCAAAATTTCACACATTTGATGAGAGTCCAGCCCTAAAGACATCTACTGACTTATATTTCATCTAACTGATAGCGCCACCTAGTGGCAATTTTTTTTCTTACGAATTTTCTTCTACGTTTTTCTCCAAACACGTTAACTGGACCTACCTCATATTTGCTCAGATGAGGGTTTCGGCCTTCATGATGTCACAACACGAAGTTTGTGAGTTTTCGCGAATTGCTGTGGGTGTGGCTAAGCGCTGTTCTCCAAGAAAACAACGCCAGTTTTGAGGGTCTAAACATGCACAGAAACTCATGAAACTTGGCACACACATCTGGCCTGGTAAAATGAGCCATATTTTATTGTTGATTGTGCTATTTTTTACAAAAATGACTCAATAGCGCCCCCTAGATGTTTTTAACAAAGCAGCCCCGGTTGTACGTTTAAGCAAGAACGACAAATATTTTTAGGTGTATGAGGGAGCCCAAGTCCTACAAAAAAGTCTCTTGGACCCATATGCTAAAATGAACAGGAAGTGAGCTATGAATTTTTGAATGTCCCATTTTTTACGATTTTTGCACATTCACAGGGGGCAGACTTTTGCCCACTTCTCCTACACGTTTCATCCGACTGAGTTAAGACTTGGCCTGGACCATGTCAAGACCTGAGCCAACGACAGGGGGAAAAATTTTGACTTTTCGAAATACTATATGATGAGGGCGGGGCATCAAATTTTGTGTTTCGCAATGAAAAAGGATATGCTTGATAACTCCCCGGTACATGCTCCAAAAAATCCCAAACTTGACATGTATGTTTATCGTCAAGGCCTGAAGTTATCTCTGTGACAACATTCAGTTATATATGCAGCGCCACATAGCCCTTGAGGAATAAAAAAAAAATACCCCACATACGGTATTTTGTACAAAAAATGTACACTCATTCTAAGTGTGATAACGAAGTCATTTCTGAATATTCTTTTAGTTTCCACCACTCAAAATGTTCACTGGCATCAGACTTATCCAAACATATATATATTTTTATTTATTTTTGATAGCCTCTATGGACATTAAAAGCAATATCGTGAATGAAGGATATGCTTAATAACTCCACGGTACATGCTCCCAAAAAAATCCCACACTTGACATGTATGCTTATAATCAAGGCCTGAAGGTATCTCTATGACAACATTCAGTTATAAATACAGCGCCACCTAGCCCTTGAGGCTTATATAAAAAAAAATAAAAATACCCCACATACGGTATTTTGTACAAAAAATGTACACTCATTCTAAGTGTGATAACTAAGTCATTTATGAATATTCTTTTAGTTTCCACCACTCAAATTGTTCACTGGCTTGACACCGATCCAAACGTATGTACGTTTCCATTTTGTTTTATTCATTTTTGATTGCCCCTTTGGACAATAAAAGTAACATTGTGCAATGAGTACAACGAGCGATGATGTGTATATACACTTTTACAAAAAAATACCAATCAGGGCAACTCATTGCCTAAAAATAAAAAAGGACGCTGATTTTTGCAGGTCTTAACAATCACCAAAACCCGTTGAGCTTGACACACACACTGGCAAAAAAATATTCTACATGTAAACGTTTATTATGCCATTTTCAAAGAAATTTTGCTTCCAATATGCCAGTACCCCAATGTGCCAGTACCCCAACATGCAAGTACCACAACGTGCAAGGACCCCAACGTGGCCCGGGCTGCGAGGGCCCTTTATAGCTGCTCGCAGCTCTAGTTAGGGCCCGAGCAGCGACCGCTGCGAGGTCCCTATTGTTCCTGAAGGAATTCTTATTATTAGGGCCCGAGCAGCGGCGGCGGCGGTGCCGCTGCGAGGCCCTATTGTTTTTGTAGGAATTCTTCTTATTATTATTATTCTTATTCTTATTATTCTTCTCCGCAAACAATCGCATTTTTGAGACACTAAACGTGACCGAAAACTCACCAAACTTTACACGCACATCAGGCCTGGCGAAAAATTTGATATTTTAAAGTCGCCATACATGATAACAGAAAAATGGCTCCTTAGCGCCCCCTACATAGGTTAAACGGATCCCTGTCCCGCTACGATTGTCCGACGGCTATGAAAATTGTGTGGCACCTGTAGCACATCCCAATGAACAAAAACCTCTTTGAAGTGTGTACACTAAAATAGACAGAAAGTGAGGTATGAGTATTTAAATGTCCAATTTTTGCCAATTTTTGCACATTTACAGGGGTCATACTTTTGCCCGCTTCTCCTACACGGTTAACCCGATTGACTTCAAACTTGGGATGTACCATCTCAACACCTGGGACAACATCATTGTGAAAAATGAAAAGTTTTTGATATACTATATGACGGCGGCGGCGCATCAAATTTAGAGTTTAAAAATTCTTACTTCACGAAGCATTGCCGGTGGTACGTTTAATTGAGAGCCACGAAAATTGGTACACATATGTAACAGACTATGATCTACAAAAAAGCCTGTTGTCAACTTCCGCTTACCCGCAGGACTTAAATCGGGAAATATGTCCTGATCGACTCTCCAATTAAAGGGTTAGAAATTCCCCTTCTACCTCACCAGCTCTAAGGCGTCAGTGTGAGGAGACGGGAATTAAATAAGCCGATATATCGAAGTGGATTCACCTAGGTTTGTTCACTGTCATCTTATCATGAGGCCAATCCGTTTTCATACACCTATCAATCCTGAGTGAGTAACCACACACACAGAGCCCAGGAATGCTAGCATGTACACCTCACTTCATTGGCAGCTCCACTTCTCTGAGTTGTTTGCATTTGTTATTGACCTAGTAATTTAATAATCCTTGTTAGAATCATACGGATTTGTTATATATCAAGCAGGAGTATTTGACTTATATTAATACAGATGGAAGCATTGGTTAGAGGTTATTCAAATGCACTTACCTTCCTCCAAACGTCCGTTACTGTTGTCCGTCTTGGAAAAAATAATGAGGTGGACTTAAAATGTCCGAAATAAATAAAATAAAATTCAAAAAAATAATGAGGGCTCATCAAACGTCCCAAATAAAATCATAAACAAACATCAAGGTCTTATAAAACGACCAAAGAATAAAAATAAAATCATAAACAAATATAAAGGTCTTATAGAACGACCAGAAAATAAAAATAAATCATAAACAAATGTAAAGGTCTTATAGAACGACCAAAAAATAAAAATAAATCATAAACAAATGTGAAGGTCTTATAGAACGATAAATAAAATAAAATAAAATAAAATAAAACAAAATAAAACAGGAGATTAAAAATAGTATAACCTTTTACAATAAGCTTTACAAGATTGATCATCCCTCGGAAAAGCTTAAGACCTGATCGACAATAAGATGCTTTGGCTAAAAACAATTTTAAGGATATGAGAGTGTATTAAATGGCCCCCACCCTAACACGCGATTAGTCATTCATATCCTCCTTTTATACATCATTATTGTTAAAAGAATTGTACATTACCAATTAATGAAGAAAGGGTCCAACCACGGCTTAATCCCAGTCCTTCGTAAAAATCCAAAGTCCAGGCAGGCAGTTATATTCCATCTTCGAACATACACTCTGTCCAGATACATCGCAGGGGGAAGGCCTCGATCGCGACTGGTGACGGCTTTTTATACTCTTGGGCCACACCACTGACTCCTTCCGGTGAATGTCTCTCCGCGCACCTTCTCATATCAAAGCGCACTTGCTGGGACTCATTTCCAGTAATCTTCCATCGACGAGCCATATAGATGAGTCACAAATTCTTTACAGCTGAGTCATAATCACATGTCAAAGGTCTTCAGCTCTATTCGACAATGATAAACGTTAAAATCAATAAAATCATATATATTAATTAAGCAAGCATGAATAACATATATATACATGACATGTTAAATCCCAAATTCTCTCAGGGCACTTTAACAGGTTAATTCTTATCTCTGTTGCACATCTTGTATATATCTTTGTTAAATCAAACAATACATACAGATAATCTTTTCAATGCAGTTACAGCAATATTATCAGCGATAAAAGACAGTATCGATTATAAATGAAAGAAAAGAAAAAGAAAGACAGGAAAACTTCATAGTTGGCTTTCAATGTGTTACAAACATTGATCCAAAAATCAGGTTAACAATTATCGAATATAGATGATTGTGTGGTGTATATTATTACTTAATTCAGGATGTCATTGATTTACACTTATTTTATATCTGGCCTTATAAGAAATGTGTGTCCGGGCAATGCTGAGTGGGCAGCTTAGTTGTACAGGTTTGGCGGCATCTAGTGGTTACCTTGAGGAACTACACCCAGAGGCCAAAGAATATTTAATTATCGGTCCTAGAGACACCCATTGGTCTCTAACTAAGTATTGAGTCTAGCCCATTAATTTGTTATCTCATTTTACATGATATGGCTCTTCATCTGACCCCGCTCAATCCACTCAATTCAACACCCTCCCCTAGAGATCAATGGTGTCTATACCAATCAACCTCACGAGGCCGCCACCAAGCTCCAACCAGCCACCCTCGTCCACCTCCCCCATGTCATCCGATAACGGGGACACCGGGGATTCAGAACGCAAGGTGTCTGACGGAGGGTCAGTAAGAGGAGACCACAGGCCCAGCTCCCCCATCAACAGGGAGGGAGATGGCCCCGTCCCACCCCCAGTTTCGCCCACAATCTCCAGGTCATCGGTGCTCGATGAACCCGTGGAGCAGGGTGTTCTCGACAGTGGCATAACCTTACCCACTGGAGCATCCCGTCGGGCGGCACTGGGTTCCCCAGGCTCGTCAACCCGGTCCAGGACGGGCGTACTGGGCGTTACTGGGTCGTAGGGCCACTCATCCTCCACCGGACCGGAGTCGACCTGTCTTAACGGGGTGGCGGCTACGCAAAAGCCAGCCAAGGTGTTGAAAGTCAAGCGCCGAGCACCGTCAGGCAAGCGCCATATCATGCGCATTAAAGGGAAAGTTCTCCCAATGAGTTCACCCTTATCACTAACATGATAATGTACCTTTTTCATGCGACTTTGAACCAAACCTTCCAACTTACTTGAACCCGCGAGGTCAGCAAAACCAGGCCACACCCAGGCACCACACTGGATATCAATAAAAAAATCATTGACAAAGTTTACAAATAGCCCGTCTGGGATGAGCCACATTTCTTTACCCTCACCCACTGCGGGCAACGGGTAGCAGCAATGACCATAGACCATAGACAACTACCCAGGCGGACGTAATGAGATCACTTCCACAGAAAACACACTGCGGCTTATCTTGATTATCCTGTTAACACACACAAAAAAAAAAAAAAAATTCGACAATTCTTAAACCCGAGGGAAACCTAAAATATTGCGGCTCCCAATATATACATTCTACTCTTAGTCTAAATTTCCATCCGCATCTACTCCATCGATGCAGAACACCTCTACTGCGGGAGAGCGAGGGTGTGGTCGCTCTTCCGAGTAACGGAACCTCTTGGCGGGAGAGTAAAAAAAAATACATAGATAAAAACCCAAATTACTAAAACCAAGTGGTCAACCAGACATAACCAAAGGAGAATTAAAATTATTCCCCACACTATTAATTTAGTTATTTGCTATATCCGACACAACATCAAAAAGTCATATTATAAAAATTGTCCAATATTCCACTTTATTACTCACATTTTGCAGATCGCCTGGTTTCCCCATAGCACACCAAGCCATAGTTAGTTGATGTTTACTGTTCCACCAAGAGGTTTCAATGAGAAGTGAGGAAGTCAGGGCCAGGGCGTTTTATTTAGGATTTGGTCGATCCCACCCTTTTCTGATGCCCATCCTTACTCCTCAAAAATTCCCCATTAGCTAATCCCCCCATTTTCCTACAGCTCGTTGGCCGATAACCTAAATTTTGACCTTATTTGGTAAGGTTTTATCCTCATAATTTTGGCGGGCAAATAATGCCAAGGTCCCTCTTTTGATAACTGCAACCTCTATAACTGCTGACAAAACAATTCCTGACTCTAGCAGGGACCATACTTTTCCTTTTGATTATATTCATCACTATATCCACAGTGCACCCAACGTTCAACAAATCCGTGGCAGGTGCAAGATAATGATGACAAAATAAAACCCCCATAAAACAATAAAATCCTACTAAAAATTTTCCACACACACATCGGGGCCTCAAGATGATTCATCCTTTTAACTTTTTTTTTTTTTTTCCCATTAAACAAAAACAAAAAAAAACAAAAAAATTCTTAAAAACTCTTCCACATGTTACTAACAAACCAAGGCTACCCCGACATAAAATAACAAGTTTATATAAAATTGGGATACATATTTTTCTATGAGCCCAAGGTTAAAGGGGACTTTCAACTACAGACAAAAATATAAATTATATATATTATCTCCTTTTTATCTCATTTTATCATTAAATTCTATAATACCCCAATTACAATATATTACCTTCTAAGGTGAGATCTGCTCAATGTGCACCCAACCAAAAAAATCTCTTTCTTGCTAATTCCATCACAAAAACTCGAATCAAATGCAAAAACAAAAAAATATGTATCACAATCAGTGACCCAAAAAAAATTAGTGGGGAATCCATAGCAAACCTAGCTATTCATTCCTTGAGTCAATCAGTGTGATACACCTGCTTCATGGGGTTCTAAAACGTCGCCACATATGTCATCAAGACACTTACTGACACGCCATTTAACCCACTCCTAACCCCCCGTCCATCTTCAGGGATTCAAAAAAAAAAAACCCCTACCAGTGACGGGGTCATAACTCTTATCAAATCCCAACCAATCCAACCCTATAACTATATCCCCCTTACAAAGGGTCTTCCTAAATGCGTGACCTTCTAAGATCTGCATAACAAAATCAGGGATCATTCTCAATCCTACCATTAGTCAATAAAATCACCCTTTAGGGTTTTATATAATTCATCGATATAAAAATATGTTGAGCCTATATCTGTGCCCAGACCACTTTTAACACATTTATTCTCATAGATTTATTAAAAATTATTTCAATATCTCTATTCCTTGTTCCCATATTCCTAAAAACATTTAGCCATACTTCATGTTTCACTACTATTTCCTTTTAATCTAATGTCTTTTATCAGGGACTCAAAATTTAACATATCACCCCTTAGCTTTATCTCAAAAATTATAATTCTCTTATCCTCATTTACATAACAAAACATATAATAGGTCTCAAAACAAATATTTCATCATATTCCAATCACAATGACTATTATCATATGACTGGGCTTTTTTAACATTAACTTATATCCTGATCGTCGCGTTATTACTAATTCTCCTGTGCTACTAACACAAGCTTTTTAACTTTTACAAACCCAAATAGCTTAAAAATAAAAATTCAGGTGTCTTACCTGATGATGGAATAGGAGTACCTGGCAGGTAATCAGTGGTCCCTTTGGTCCTTGGCTCCTCGCACCGAAAGGTTATACAGTTCCAACATGGTTCCCATGCCGGGCGAACTTCAGTACAAGTGTCATTCCGGGAGCCCGCCGGGTAGGTGATGTCAGAGGCGTCATGGTCTGTCTTCACCCAGTATCCACCTGTTGCATCTGGCAATCCCGCACAATATTCGCTGAGATACCAAGCAGGTTCCTCCTTCCCAATCTGGATCCAGTTCTTTCGGATAATTCTTTGTTCTGGCTTTTCCAGACATAACAAGGTTATATTGACCCTGAAGTCGCTTGTTGTGTTGTCAACTCGTAAAATCACTGGGTAGTCACACTGGCGTTTTGTTTTTGCAGGATATGTAGTACTTCTCCTCAACACCTTCAGGGTTTCATTATAATCCGTGCCGTTGCAGGTGCGAAGATAGGAATTTATTTTTGCTATCTTCTTCCCCCTCCATCCGGCCTCACAGGGTTTTTCCTCTCCAGCCCCGCAGGCTCCCTTCTCCCTTCTCCATTCTTCACATACATGCTTCATTTCCACTTTCCAGCACGTCTGGTTGATTACTTTAGTGGTGCCATGTCGTATTTCTACCAGGTCGAGGGGATTAATCGGGGCTGTGCCAGTGACGCAAGATTCCCGTCTCATCAAAAAATAATATATCAAAAATATTGCCATAAGACAAAATATGATAGTCACCAAAACTCCTCCATACCTCCAATTCGGTCGCTGGCGGTCGACACTCATATTCATATACACTCTTTCAACTTCAAATTGAACTTCAGGTTGTTCATAAACTACATCCGGTGGATCTTCATTCACTGGAGTCTCATAATAGTCCTCCATCCTTCTGCGCTTCGGTTGACGTACAATTGTTCCTTCATTGTAATAAACATGCGGCCCTTCTCCTACCTCCAGAGTCAGGGTGTGAGGCAAGTTTAGAGTCGTAGGCCGCGGTAGGTCATACATCGGGTTGCTGTATCCAGGTGGATTCCATCCTCGTTCTCCCTCCATCTCGCAGCTCCGTTTCATGCTTTCTCCTTCTGATCTTATCCTTTAAAAACTGTTAAGTTTTAATATCTCCCTAGCTCCTCCTCCCTTTCCTGGGGGTTGGTTCTCATTATACAATTATCTTTTCCACATACAAAGATTTATTTTCTTTTAATATAGCCCTTGTTTTTTTTTTTTTTCCCTCTCTTTTTAATTTATTGATAATCAATTTTCCTAGCTTCTTTTCTTGTTCCCCTTTTTTTTTTTTCCCTCTTCTTGACTACTTATTTTCATCATATTTAGCCCGCAATTCAGCCATTCTTTCCTGCATCTGATTTTGTAAAAACTCCTGATAATCAAACAACAGGGCCGTCGAGGGTCCTGGTGTCTTCTCCTGTCCAAAATTCACGGGGGTTTGATTAGACTTCTGTACCTTGGCTTCTACTTCCGCAATTCTTTTTTCCAATTTTGTAATCCTTTCTCTCATTTCTCCTCTCAGGGAGGCTTCTTCATAAAAGTGTTGAATTAAAGACACCCAATATGGCCTAAATTGACCAAGATCTCGGAAGAGATTATATAGAATCGGTACTAATCCTCGTAAGATATTCTCTATTAGTCTCTTATTTGTTTCTAACCTGGTTATCCGGTTCTTCAGCTCAGCAATCTCGTCTTCCATCTCCTTCTGGTTGTTGTTTCTCCAAAGGTGGAAGGCCGTGGACCCTGGCGTCTGTTCCAAAGGTGTGATAAAGATATGTTGAGGTTCAGGTGTTCTCTTACCTCATCGTCCTCATTGTCTTCGCTCAAGCTAATCTTGAATTTCCTCTCTCCTGGCCCCTCCTTGTCAAGGGAGGCGCTCTCTCCCTTGGCAGGCCCTTCCTTCGATTCCGCCTTTGACCCCCCGGCCGCAATTCCATATACTTTTTCCATCTCCATTTATTCCTCCCCCTCCTGGCGGTCAGTTGTCATGGCCGTGCCTAAAATCTCGGGTCAAAACTGATGGAGATACAACATTTTTTCCCAACTAAAACAGCTAATCCAACAAACCAGACCGTTCAATTCTGATTTTAAATATTATGTTAAATTATAACCATTAACCATTCCCTAAAAATAAATTTAACAACACAGGTTTTTTTTTTTTTTCCCCAAAATTACTATCACAAGCCAACCAACAATACATTTTCCATTTATCAAAAAAAAAAAAATCTCTCACTTCCTAACCAACTCCTAATTAAAACACCAACAAAAACCTAACATTTACCTTTTTATATCAAACCAAATAATTTTATCAAATTAACATCATTAACTTTATACTAATACGTTTTATGCTTTATCTCAAACTACACATCCTCTCATTTATCTCCATCGGCCAATAGATCAACAAATCAAAACTTACCAACTTTATCCCGGTTCCTGCTCTGATCAGCTGCCCCCTTCAGCTACCCCAGCTCCTATTCAGTTAACCTTTCCTTATCCTCATCCTACAAGGTTGACTTTACAGTGTGTTCTCTCTGCCCCACACACATTCACAATACTGCGCCACCACAGTCTCTCGCAGACCTAAACCCCACTGCGCATGCACTTTTATTTCTAGATAGACTCTTTATTCTACAATTTCCACATATCTATATTTCAAATATCTTAGCAGTGCCTATCCTGCTCAAATCCGACTTAAGCTCATCCAACTACCCTTCATCGGATATCTGTTCCACATTCCACTACAAATTACTCAGGTTAAGATAGCTACTCGCCAACTAAAACCTTCTACTCCATTAACAATATATCCTCTTACTTCATTTATCCAAAAATTAAATACCCCTCCAACCCTTATATCTGCACGATGATAGCTCCTTTCACCATAACAGCTTGACAAAGGCCGGAGTGGCTGCTTCCATTTTTTTAATTATTTGTCTTACTCCCTAACTTCAGGCTGGATTAACTGGCATTGGTTTCAGCTGCTTTACCCCTTGGAGTCCCCCTCTTTTAATTGCACTATTTTTTCCTAAAACTTCATCACTGATGTCAATTTGGTCATACTTCGCTTTTAGTCCCAAATGTCCTGACATCATATTCACAAGCACAATAAAATACTTTCCACACTTAGTGTCATTTACCCCCCATGGGGCCTGCTACGTCCATGCAACTAATGCCCATGGAACATTGCCTTTAACCATCAACCCGTCCACTCGTTATCCCAAGCATCCTGCCTTATGCACAACTCGCAATTTCATATAACTGAACGGATTTTCTTTTCTGGGACCCAAAACTCCAGTTTCTCCAGCTCCATCTTTGTGGGCAAGGCCCCTACATGGCTAGCACTTCACGTAGGCCTTAATAACCTCCCACACAAACTCATCTGGGACCACCTTTCCTCTCAGGGAGTATTATCCCATTTCTCTGCTCCTACAATATTTATAGCCTGTTTTACTTTCTTATTGTAGGAGTGGAGCTATCCATTTCCGAAGCCTTCCCGTGGCCTTTGGGTTCAGGGACGTACTTTAGCTCCTGGCTACTCAGCTCCGTACCCGTGTACGTTGCCTCTAACTATACCGGGACTACCGCCTTCGGGTTTCCTACCTTTACTCGTCGGCGGATGTCCTCTCTCAAACGGTGGGGTGTGTTGTCCTTTCGGGTCGGTTGTAATCCTTCCCGCTTCTCTTCTCCGGGATCTGGATGTCTTCTTGTTCCAATGGACACGTCTGCTAGGAACCGAAAAAGGCTGCCTCCACTAGAACATTAGTCTAGTGGAAACACCTACCTTCTCTCCTTGGTTTCTCGACGACCTTCTTCTTGTGCCAATGGACACTCCTGTCAGGAACCGAAAAAGGCTGCTTCCACTAGAACATTAGTCTAGTGGAAACCCCTACCTTTTCTCCTAGGTTCTCGTCGACTTTCTTCTTGTGCCAATGGACACTCCTGTCAGAACCGAAAGCTTAAAATTTTCTCAAAAACACTCGGAGAAAAGGCAAGAGATGGCGGATCAGGGTTAGGTCTATTGCATCCGCCTCTATTAATCCATCCGCTATCCAAGAAAAAGGCTTATATATATCTCTCGGCACCCCACAATAACCAAGCAAGGAATATGGTAGTTCTGCTAAAAACGGATATCTGAGATGCCAAAAAATTAGAATGGACACTCTCACCCAACATCTCAGGCCTAAATGGCGTAACCCATAATTTAACATCACACAGTCCAAAGGGACTGCCTCTCTCCGGGCAGCCTCTCGACATTAACTCTGTTCAAGCTCTCCTTCTCTCTGTGGACAGGCCTGAATCACCCCTTAACTCAGCCCTCCCCTCAGGAAAGCGCGACGCAGCGCGCTCTGCCACATACACCAAGCACACTATCAGTACCTTCACTACTGACCAAAACAGCAGACTGCTGTTAAAACCCATTCACTTTAAATGGCTTTCCTCACACTCAATTTCTCTTAGAGTGCAAGTCTCCTGGGGGGAGCCAGTCACCGTTCTTTTAACACAAAATAATACCATCAACTTTAACTCAAAAATCACACTAGACTTCCACAATTAAAGAAGTTCTTTCCCATGAAACCCTATTCATCAAAGAGACTATTTTGTGTTAACTCAGGGTCGTCTGACATGACAATTTATCAGCGAGTTCGCTATCAGCTCTAAGCTCTGTGCCCTCCGCTCAGAGCCTCAAGCTTCGCTCACTCGGGTTCCTGTTTTGGGCCTCGATCGATCCCGATTTTGACAAAAATGAGTCAATCGAAGCCCCACGTTGGGCGCCACATGTCAACTTCCGCTTACCCGCAGGACTTAAATCGGGAAATATGTCCTGATCGACTCTCCAATTAAAGGGTTAGAAATTCCCCTTCTACCTCACCAGCTCTAAGGCGTCAGTGTGAGGAGACGGGAATTAAATAAGCCGATATATCGAAGTGGATTCACCTAGGTTTGTTCACTGTCATCTTATCATGAGGCCAATCCGTTTTCATACACCTATCAATCCTGAGTGAGTAACCACACACACAGAGCCCAGGAATGCTAGCATGTACACCTCACTTCATTGGCAGCTCCACTTCTCTGAGTTGTTTGCATTTGTTATTGACCTAGTAATTTAATAATCCTTGTTAGAATCATACGGATTTGTTATATATCAAGCAGGAGTATTTGACTTATATTAATACAGATGGAAGCATTGGTTAGAGGTTATTCAAATGCACTTACCTTCCTCCAAACGTCCGTTACTGTTGTCCGTCTTGGAAAAAATAATGAGGTGGACTTAAAATGTCCGAAATAAATAAAATAAAATTCAAAAAAATAATGAGGGCTCATCAAACGTCCCAAATAAAATCATAAACAAACATCAAGGTCTTATAAAACGACCAAAGAATAAAAATAAAATCATAAACAAATATAAAGGTCTTATAGAACGACCAGAAAATAAAAATAAATCATAAACAAATGTAAAGGTCTTATAGAACGACCAAAAAATAAAAATAAATCATAAACAAATGTGAAGGTCTTATAGAACGACCAGAAAATAAAAATAAATCATAAACAAATGTAAAGGTCTTATAGAACGACCAAAAAATAAAAATAAATCATAAACAAATGTGAAGGTCTTATAGAACGACCAGAAAATAAAAATAAATCATAAACAAATGTGAAGGTCTTATAGAACGACCAGAAAATAAAAATAAAATCATAAACAAATGTAAAGGTCTTATAGAACGACCAAAAAATAAAAATAAATCATAAACAAATGTGAAGGTCTTATAGAACGACCAGAAAATAAAAATAAATCATAAACAAATGTGAAGGTCTTATAGAACGACCAGAAAATAAAAATAAAATCATAAACAATATGAGACAAGATAGTAGAATGATTAATACGAACCTTGTCTTTTTAAATAATTTTATTAACAATACTAAGAAAACCAATATAAATCAAAAATCACATTTAATGATAAAACTTTAAATCAATCAAAATAAAATAAAATAAAATAAAATAAAACAAAATAAAACAGGAGATTAAAAATAGTATAACCTTTTACAATAAGCTTTACAAGATTGATCATCCCTCGGAAAAGCTTAAGACCTGATCGACAATAAGATGCTTTGGCTAAAAACAATTTTAAGGATATGAGAGTGTATTAAATGGCCCCCACCCTAACACGCGATTAGTCATTCATATCCTCCTTTTATACATCATTATTGTTAAAAGAATTGTACATTACCAATTAATGAAGAAAGGGTCCAACCACGGCTTAATCCCAGTCCTTCGTAAAAATCCAAAGTCCAGGCAGGCAGTTATATTCCATCTTCGAACATACACTCTGTCCAGATACATCGCAGGGGGAAGGCCTCGATCGCGACTGGTGACGGCTTTTTATACTCTTGGGCCACACCACTGACTCCTTCCGGTGAATGTCTCTCCGCGCACCTTCTCATATCAAAGCGCACTTGCTGGGACTCATTTCCAGTAATCTTCCATCGACGAGCCATATAGATGAGTCACAAATTCTTTACAGCTGAGTCATAATCACATGTCAAAGGTCTTCAGCTCTATTCGACAATGATAAACGTTAAAATCAATAAAATCATATATATTAATTAAGCAAGCATGAATAACATATATATACATGACATGTTAAATCCCAAATTCTCTCAGGGCACTTTAACAGGTTAATTCTTATCTCTGTTGCACATCTTGTATATATCTTTGTTAAATCAAACAATACATACAGATAATCTTTTCAATGCAGTTACAGCAATATTATCAGCGATAAAAGACAGTATCGATTATAAATGAAAGAAAAGAAAAAGAAAGACAGGAAAACTTCATAGTTGGCTTTCAATGTGTTACAAACATTGATCCAAAAATCAGGTTAACAATTATCGAATATAGATGATTGTGTGGTGTATATTATTACTTAATTCAGGATGTCATTGATTTACACTTATTTTATATCTGGCCTTATAAGAAATGTGTGTCCGGGCAATGCTGAGTGGGCAGCTTAGTTGTACAGGTTTGGCGGCATCTAGTGGTTACCTTGAGGAACTACACCCAGAGGCCAAAGAATATTTAATTATCGGTCCTAGAGACACCCATTGGTCTCTAACTAAGAATTGAGTCTAGCCCATTAATTTGTTATCTCATTTTACATGATATGGCTCTTCATCTGACCCCGCTCAATCCACTCAATTCAACACTGTTGGTGCCATATGCTAAACCTAACAGGAAGTCCGCCAGAGGCGAGGCATCAAATTTTGTGTTTCAAAATTCTTATTTAATGAAGCATTCCCGGCTGTACATTTCACCTAGAGTTACCAACATTTGAAGACATATGTAACAGCCCTCAAGGTACAAAAAACTATTTTTGAACCATATGCTAAACCGAACAGGAAGTCCGCCATTTTGATTTACTTTGGAACGTGTTGCCATTTTTTGGGCCATTTCATAGGGGTCTTATTTTAACGAACTCCTCCTACAGAGTTTATCCGATCATCTCCAAACTTGGTGTGATTCATCTTAAAATGTTGAAGATGAAAAGTTATTGAAAGCTTTTTATTTCGTCGCATGCTGTTGCCGTGGCATGCACAGTTTGCAAAGGAAAAAATTCCCTCTTAATGAAGCATTCCCAGTTGTACGAAGCAGCTAGAGCTACGAAAATTTGGAGACAAATTTAACAGCCCACGATGTACAAAAAAGTCTCTTGGTGCCATGTGCTAAACCCAACAGGAAGTCCCGTAGGGGCCGGTCATCACATTTTGAGGTAAAAAACTCCTCTTTAACGAAGCATTCCCGGTTGTACGTTTCACCTAGCGCTATGATAATTTAGAGGCATACATAAGAGCCCACGATGTACAAAAAGGTCTCTTGGAACCATCTGCTAAACCAAACAGGAAGTCCGCCATTTTGATTTACGTTGGGATTTGTAGCCATTTTTTGTGGCCTTTTTTAGGGGTCATTTTTAACGAACTCCTCCTACAAAATTTATCCGACTGTCTTCAAACTTGGTGTGCTTCATCTTAAGATGTTTAAGATACAAAGTTATCGAAAGTTATTTATTTTGTCGCACGCTGTTTCATGGCGATGGATTGTTTGCCAAGTAAAATGCTGCTTTTTTTTTTTTTGGTCTAAACATGTGCAAAAACTCATGAAACTTTACACACACATCAGGCTTGTCATAAGCATGAATATTTTAGAGATTTCTTATTAAATTTGCAATAAATGCTTCAATAGCGCCCTCTAGACATTTTTATGAAGTCTTTCCGATTATATGATTCAGCTAGATGTGTGAATATTGGCAGGCATGCCTAATATATTCAAAAAGTATTCTATATAGCCATGTGCCAATCCATTTTGATTTTATTTTGTTAATTGTGCATAATTTTTGGCCTTTCCATGAAACTTTACAAACACAAAGCATGGCAAAAACGTTTAAAATTTAGATGGTTTCCTATTTGACAGTACCCCAACATGCCAGTACCCCGACGTGCAAATACCCCAACGTGGCCCGGGTTGCGAGGGCCCTTTATAGCTGCTCGCAGCTCTAGTTAGGGCCTGAGCAGCGACCGCTGCGAGGTCCCTATTGTTTTTGTAAAAATTATTATTAGGGCCCGAGCAGCGACCGCTGCGAGGTCCCTCTTGTTTTTGTAAGAATTATTATTATTCTTCTTCTTCTTCTTCTCCGTAAACGATCGCATTTTTGAGGGCCTAAACATTTACGAAAACTCACCAAACTTTGCAGTCTCTTCGGGCCCGGCGAAAAATTTGATATTATGTAGTTGTCATAACAACGCGACTCTATAGCGCCACCTAGCGTAGAAAAATAAAAACCAATCCCGGCCCGTTTGAGCTAGAGCTACGAAAATTGGCAGGCACGTGTAGCACTACGAGACGCACAAAAAAGTCAGTGGAAGCCATTTCCTAAAATGTACAGGAAGTGAGATATGAATTTTTTAATGTCCAATTTTGGCCTATTTTGGCACATTCACTGTGGTCATGCTTTTTCCCCCTATGCAAACATTTTTCATCCCATTGACTTTAAACTTGGCATTTATCATCTCAAGACTTAAGAGAAAAACTAGGCAAAAATTCTTGCGTTTTCGAAATACTATATGACGGGGGCGGGGCATCAAATATTGCCTTTAAAATTTCATTTGTCCAGAAAGAGCAAATGCTGAATAACTCCCATGTACAAGCTCCAAAAAATCTCAAACTTCTCAGGCAACGTAATAGTCACGGCCTGAAAACACCTATATGAAAAAATTCAGTTATACATATAGCGCCACCTAGTGGTTACAATAAATGTCATACTTTACGTTTTTAGCTACTGTGCTGAGCTCGTTGAAGGGATCCAGTTGAAAATTGGTCAGAAAAGCCTTAAGATGTTGATGATGCCCCACACCGAATATTGTAACTTTTCGCCAAAGGGCGTGGCCGCTACGGTGACGCAAAGTCCGAAAATTTTTCGTGACAATAAAAGCTGCATGAACTTGACCGAGATGATCCTATCTTCTCAAAATTTCACACATTTGATGAGAGTCCAGCCCTTAAGACATCTACGAACTTATATTTCATCTTACTGATAGCGCCACCTAGTGGCAATTTTTTTTCTTACGAATTTTCTTGTACATTTTTCTCCAAACACGTTAACTGGACCAACCTCATATTTGCTCAGATGAGGGTTTCGGCCTTCATGATGTCACAACACGAAGTTTGTGAGTTTTCTCGAATCGCTGTGGGCGTGGCTAAGCACTGTTCGCCAAGAAAACAACGCCAGTTTTGAGGGTCTAAACATGCGCAGAAACTCATGAAACTTGGCACACACATCTGGCCTGGTAAAATGAACAATATTTTATTGTTGATTGTACTATTTTTACAAAAATGACTCAATAGCGCCCCCTAGAAATTTTTAACGAAGCAGCCCCGATTCTACGTTTAAGCAAGATCTACGAAAATTTTTACGTGTATGAGGGAGCCAAAGACCTACAAAAAAGTCTCTTGGACCCATATGCTAAAATGAACAGGAAGTGAGGTACGAATTTTTGAATGTCCCATTTTTGACGATTTTTGCACATTTTCAGGGGGCATACTTTTGCCCACTTCTCCTACATGTTTTATCCGACTGACTTATGACTTGACCTGGACCATGTCAAGACCTGAGCCAACAACAGACGGAAAAATCTTGACTTTTGGAAATACTATATGATGAGCGCGGGGCATCAAAATTTGTGTTTCGCACTGAAAAAGGATATGCTTAATAACTCCCCGATACATGCTCCAAAAAATCCCAAACTTGACATGTATGTTTATCGTCAAGGCCTGAAGGTATCTCTATGACAACATTCAGTTATATATGCAGCGCCACCTCGCCCTTGAGGCAAAACAAAAAAATACCCCACATACGGTATTTTGTACAAAAAATGTAAACTCATTCTAAGTGTGATAACTAAGTCATTTATGAATATTCTTTTACTTTCCACCACTCAAAATGTTCACTGGCATGAGACTTATCCAAACATGTACTTTTTTATTTATTTTTGATAGCCTCTAATGGACATTAAAAGCAATATCGTGAATGAAGGATATGCTTAATAACTCCACGGTACATGCTCCAAAAAAATCCCACACTTGACATGTATGTTTAGTTTAGAGTCAAGGCTTGAAGGTATCCCTATGACAACATTCCATTATATATACAGCGCCACCTAGCCCTAGAGGCATAAAAAAAAATACACCAACTTAACGGTATTTTTACAAAAAAAAAAAAAATCCACATGTCAAGGTTTATCATGCCATTTTCAAAGAAATTCTGCTTCCAATGTGCCGTACCTAAACTTGCCAGTACCCCAACGTGCCAGTACCCCAACGTGCAAGTACCCCAACGTGCAAGTACCCCAACGTGGCCCGGGCTGCGAGGGCCCTTTATAGCTGCTCGCAGCTCTAGTTATTATTAGGGCCCGAGCAGCTACCGCTGCGAGGTCCCTATTGTTTTTCGATCGGATTATTATTATTATTATTATTATTATTATTATTATTATTATTCTCCGTAAACGATCACGATTTTGGGTACCTAAACATTTACGAAAACTCACCAAACTTTGCACACTCCTCAGGCCCGGCGAAAAATTTGATATTATGAAGTCGTCATAACAACGCGACTCTATAGCGCCCCCTAGCATAGAAAAATAAAAACCAAGCCCGGCATGTTTGAGCTAGAGCAACGAAAATTGGCAGGCACGTGTAGCACCCCGAGACGCACAAAAAAGTCTATTGGGACCATGTAGCTAAAATGTACAGGAAGTGAGCTATGAATTTTTTAATGTCCAATTTTGGCCTATTTTGGCACATTCACTGTGGTCATGCTTTTTTCCCCTTTGCAAACATTTTTCATCCAATTGACTTCAAACTTGGCATTTATCATCTCAAGACCTGAGAGAACAACTGGGGAAAAAATCTTGCCTTTTCGAAATACTATATGACGGGGGCGGGGCATCAAATATTGCCTTTAAAATTTCATTTGTCCAGAAAGAGCAAATGCTTAATAACTCCCATGTTCAAGCTCCAAAAAATCTCAAACTTATCAGGCAACTTAATAGTCACGGCCTGAAAACATCTATATGATAAAATTCAGTTATCCATGTAGCGCCACCTAGTGGTAACAATAATTGTCATACTTTACGTTTTTAGCTACTGTGCTGAGCTCGTTGAAGGGATCCAGTTGAAAATTGGTCAGAAAAGCCTTAAGATGTTGATCATGCCCCACACCGAATATTGTAACTTTTCGCCAAAGGGCGTGGCCGCTACGGTGCCGCAAAGTCTGAAGATTTCTCGTGACAACAAAAGCTGCATTAACTTGACCGAGATGATGCTATCTTCTCAAAATTTTACACAATTGATGAGAGTCCAGCCCTAAAGACATCTACAAACTTATATTTCATCTTACTGATAGCGCCACCTACTGGCAATTTTTTTTCTTACGATTTTTCTTCAACGTTTTTCTCCAACCATGTTAACTGGACCTACCTCATATTTGCTCAGATGAGGGTGTCGGCCTTCATGCTGTCACAACACGAAGTTTGTGAGTTTTCGCGAGTCGCTGTGGGCGTGGCTAAGCGCTGTTCGCCAAGAAAACAACGCCAATTTTGAGGGCCTAAACTGGCACAGAAACACACGAAACTTGGCACACACAGCTGGCCTGGCAAAATGAGCAATTTTTTATCGGCGATTGTGCTATTTTTACAAAAATGACTCAATAGCGCCCCCTAGAAATCTTTAATGAAACAGCCCCAGTTGTACGTTTAAGCAAGAACGACGAATATTTTTAGGTGTATGAGGGAGCCCAAGACCTACAAAAAAGTCTCTTGTACCCATATGCTAAAATGAACAGGAAGTGAGCTACGAATTTTTGAATGTCCCATTTTTGACGATTTTTGCACATTCACAGGGGGCAGACTTTTGCCCACTTCTCCTACACGTTTCATCCGACTGAGTTAAGACTTGGCCTGGACCATGTCAAGACCTGAGCCAACGACAGGGGGAAAAATTTTGACTTTTCAAAATACTATATGATGAGGGCGGGGCATCAAAATTTGTGTTTCGCAATGAAAAAGGATATGCTTGATAACTCCCCGGTACATGCTCCAAAAAATCCCAAACTTGACATGTATGTTTATCGTCAAGGCCTGAAGTTATCTCTATGACAACATTCAGTTATATATGCAGCGCCACCTAGCCCTTGAGGCATAAAAAAAAAATACCCCACATACGGTATTTTGTACAAAAAATGTAAACTCATTCTAAGTGTGATAACTAAGTCATTTATGAATATTCTTTTAGTTTCCACCACTCAAAATGTTCACTGGCATCAGACTTATCCAAACATATATATATTTTTATTTATTTTTGATAGCCTTTATGGACATTAAAAGCAATATCGTAAATGAAGGATATGCTTAATAACTCCACGGTACATGCTCCAAAAAAAATCCCACACTTGACATGTATGCTTATAATCAAGGCCTGAAGGTATCTCTATGACAACATTCAGTTATAAATACAGCGCCACCTAGCCCTTGAGGCTTATATAAAAAAAAATAAAATACCCCACATACGGTATTTTGTACAAAAAATGTACACTCATTCTAAGTGTGATAACTAAGTCATTTATGAATATTCTTTTAGTTTCCACCACTCAAATTGTTCACTGGCTTCACACCGATCCAAACGTATGTACGTTTCCATTTTGTTTTATTCATTTTTGATTGCCCCTTTGGACAATAAAAGTAACATTGTGCAATGAGTACAACGAGCGATGATGTGTATATACACTTTTACAAAAAAATACCAATCAGGGCAACTCATTGCCTAAAAATATAAAAGGGCGCTGATTTTTGCAGGTCTTAACAATCACCAAAACCCGTTGAGCTTGACACACACACTGGCAAAAAAAGATTCTACATGTAAACGTTTATTATGCCATTTTCAAAGAAATTTTGCTTCCAATATGCCTGTACCCCAACGTGCCAGTACCCCAACGTGCAAGTACCCCAACGTGCAAGGACCCCAATGTGGCCCGGGCTGCGAGGGCCCTTTATAGCTGCTCGCAGCTCTAGTTATTATTCTTCTTCTTCTTCTTCTTCTTCTTCTTCTTCTTCTTCTTTATTCTCCGCAAACGATCCCGATTTTGGGTACCTAAACATTCACGAAAACTCACCGAACTTTGCACACTCCTCAGGCCCGGCGAAAAATTTGATATTATGAAGTCGTCATAACAACGCAACTCTATAGCGCCCCCTAGCGTAGAAAAATGAAAACCAAGCCCGGCACGTTTGAGCTAGAGCAACGAAAATTGGCAGGCACGTGTAGCACCCCGAGACGCACAAAAAAGTCTATTGGGACCATGTAGCTAAAATGTACAGGAAATGAGCTATGCATTTTTTAATGTCCAATTTTGGCCTATTTTGGCACATTCACTGTGGTCATGCTTTTTCCCCCTCTGCAAACATTTTTCATCCAATTAACTTCAAACTTGGCATTTATCATCTCAAGACGTGAGAGAACAACTGGGCAAAAAGTCTTGCCTTTTTGAAATACTATATGATGGGGGCGGGGCATCAAATATTGCCTTTAAAATTTCATTTGTCCAGAAAGAGCAAATGCTTAATAACTCCCATGTTCAAGCTCCAAAAAATCTCAAACTTCTCAGGCAATGTAATAGTCATGGCCTGAAAACATCTATATGATAAAATTCAGTTATACATATAGCGCCACCTAGTGGTAACAATAAATGTCATACTTTACGTTTTTAGCTACTGCTCTGAGCTCGTTGAAGGGATCCAGTTGAAAATTGGTCAGAAAAGCCTTAAGATGTTGATCATGCCCCACACCGAATATTGTAACTTTTCGCCAAAGGGCGTGGCCGCTACGGTGCCGCAAAGTCTAAAGATTTTTCGTGACAATAAAAGCTGCATTAACTTGACCGAGATGATCCTATCTTCTCAAAATTTCACACATTTGATGAGAGTCCAGCCCTAAAGACATCTATGAACTTATAATTCAACTTACTGATAGCGCCACCTAGTGGCAATTTTTTTTCTTACGAATTTTCTTCTACGTTTTTCTCCAAACACGTTAACTGGACCTACCTCATATTTGCTCAGATGAGGGATTCGGCTTTCATGATGTCACAACACGAAGTTTGTGAGTTTTCGCGAATCGCTGTGGGCGTGGCTAAGCACTGTTCGCCAAGAAAACGACGCTAGTTTTGATGGTCTAAACATGCGCAGAAACTCATGAAACTTGGCACACACATCTGGCCTGGCAAAATGAGCAATATTTTATCATGTATTGTCCTATTTTTACAAAAATGACTCAATAGCGCCCCCTAGAAATTTTTAACGAAGCAGCCCCGATTGTACGTTTAAGCAAGATCTACGAAGATTTTTAGGTGTATGAGGGAGCCAAAGACCTACAAAAAAGTCTCTTGGACCCATGTGCTAAAATGAACAGGAAGTGAGCTACGAATTTTTGAATGTCCCATTTTTGACGATTTTTGCACATTTTCAGGGGGCATACTTTTGCCCACTTCTCCTACACGTTTCATCCGACTGAGTTAAGACTTGACCTGGACCATGTCAAGACCTGAGCCAACAACAGACGGAAAAATCTTGACTTTTGGAAATACTATATGCTGAGGGCGGGGCATCAAAATTTGTGTTTCGCACTGAAAAAGGATATGCTTAATAACTTCCCGATACATGCTCCAAAAAATCCCAAACTTGACATGTATGTTTATCGTCAAGGCCTGAAGGTATCTCTATGACAACATTCAGTTATATATGCAGCGCCACCTAGCCCTTGAGGCATGAAAAAAAAAATACCCCACTTACGGTATTTTGTACAAAAAATGTAAACTCATTCTAAGTGTGATAACTCAGTCATTTAGGAATATTCTTTTACTTTCCACCACTCAAAATATTCACTGGCATCAGACCTAACCAAACATACATATTTTTGTTATTTAGTTTTATGTATTTTTGATAGCCTCTGTGGACATTAAAAGCAATATCGTGAATGAAGGCTATGCTTAATAACTCCCCGGTACATGCTCCAAAAAATCCCATACTTGAAATGTATATTTATAGTCAAGGCCTGAAGGTATCTCTATGACAAAATTCAGTTATAAATACAGCGCCACCTAGTCCTTGAGGCTTAAAAAAAAAATGCCTCACTTACGGTATTTTTGCAAAAATTGTAGACTCATTGTAAGTGTGATAACTAAGTCATTTATGAATATTCTTTTACTTTCCACCACTCAATATGTTCACTGGCATCAGACCGATCCAAACATACGTATTTTTTATTTAGTTTTATTTATTTTTTTGATCGCCTCTATGGACAATAAAAGCAACATTGAGTACGAGCGATGATGTGTGTATATATACTTTTACGAAAAATACCAATCAGGGCAACTCATTGCCTAAAAATAAAAAAAAGACGCTGATTTTTGCAGATCTTAACAATCACCAAAACCCATTGAGCTTGACACACTCATCACACCTGGCAAAAAAAAAAAAATAATCCACATGTTTATCATGCCATTTTCAAAGAAATTCTGCTTCCAATGTGCCAGTACCCCAATGTGCAAGTTCCCCAACGTACAAGTACCCCAACGTGGCCCGGGCTGCGAGGGCCCTTTATAGCTGCTCGCAGCTCTAGTTATTAGGGCCCGAGCAGCGACCGCTGCGAGGTCCCTATTGTTTTTGTAAAAATTATTATTATTATTATTAGGGCCCGAGCAGCGACCGCTGCGAGGTCCCTATTGTTTTTGTAAAAATTATTATTATTATTATTATTATTATTATTATTATTATTATTATTATTATTATTATTATTATTCTTTATTCTCCGCAAACGATCGCGATTTTGGGTACCTAAACATTCACGAAAACTCACCGAACTTTGCACACTCCTCAGGCCCGGCGAAAAATTTGATATTATTAAGTCGTCATAACAATGCGACTCGATAGCGCCCCCTAGCGTAGAAAAATAAAAACCAAGCCCGGCACGTTTGAGCTAGAGCAACAAAAATTGGCAGGCACGTGTAGCACCCCGAGACGCACAAAAAAGTCTATTGGGACCATGTAGCTAAAATGTACAGGAAGTGAGCTATGAATTTTTTTATGTCCAATTTTGGCCTATTTTGGCACATTCACTGTGGTCATGCTTTTTCCCCCTTTGCAAACATTTTTCATCCAATTGACTTCAAACTTGGCATTTATCATCTCAAGACCTGAGAGAACAACTGGGCAAAACATCTTGCCTTTTTGAAATACTATATGACGGGGGCGGGGCATCAAATATTGCCTTTAAAATTTCATTTGTCCAGAAAGAGCAAATGCTTAATAACTCCCATGTTCAAGCTCCAAAAAATCTCAAACTTCTCAGGCAACGTAATAGTCACGGCCTGAAAACATCTATATGATAAAATTCAGTTATACATATAGCGCCACCTAGTGGTTACAATAAATGTCATACTTTACGTTTTCAGCTACTGCGCTGAGCTTGTTGAAGGGATCCATTTGAAAATTGGTCAGAAAAGCCTTAAGATGTTGATCATGCCCCACACCGAATATTGTAACTTTTCGCCAAAGGGCGTGGCCGCTACGGTGACGCAAAGTCTGAAGATTTTTCGTGAAAATAAAAGCTGCATTAACTTGACCGAGATGATCCTATCTTCTCAAAATTTCACACATTTGATGAGAGTCCAGCCCTAAAGACATCTACTGACTTATATTTCATCTAACTGATAGCGCCACCTAGTGGCAATTTTTTTTCTTACGAATTTTCTTCTACGTTTTTCTCCAAACACGTTAACTGGACCTACCTCATATTTGCTCAGATGAGGGTTTCGGCCTTCATGATGTCACAACACGAAGTTTGTGAGTTTTCGCGAATTGCTGTGGGTGTGGCTAAGCGCTGTTCGCCAAGAAAATAACGCCAGTTTTGAGGGTCTAAACATGCACAGAAACTCATGAAACTTGGCACACACATCTGGCCTGGTAAAATTAGCAATATTTTATTGTTGATTGTGCTATTTTTACAAAAATGACTCAATAGCGCCCCCGAGAAGTTTTTAACGAAGCAGCCCCGGTTGTACGTTTAAGCAAGAACGACGAATATTTTTAGGTGTATGAGGGAGCCCAAGACCTACAAAAAAGTCTCTTGGACCCATATGCTAAAATGAACAGGAAGTGAGCTACGAATTTTTGAATGTCCCATTTTTGACAATTTTTGCACATTCACAGGGGGCAGACTTTTGCCCACTTCTCCTACACGTTTCATCTGACTGAGTTAAGACTTGACCTGGACCATGTCAAGTCCTGAGCCAACGACAGGGGGAAAAAATCTTGACCTTTCGAAATACTATATGATGAAGGCGGGGCATCAAAATTTGTGTTTCGCACTGAAAAAGGATATGCTTAATAACTCCCCGGTACATGCTCCAAAAAATCCCAAACTTGACATGTATGTTTATCGTCAAGGCCTGAAGGTATCTCTATGACAACATTCAGTTATATATGCAGCGCCACCTAGCCCTTGAGGCATAAAAAAAAATACCCCACATACGGTATTTTGTACAAAAAATGTAAACTCATTCTGAGTGTGATAACTAAGTCATTTATGAATATTCTTTTAGTTTCCACCACTCAAAATGTTCACTGGCATCAGACTTATCCAAACATATATATTTTTTTATTTATTTTTGATAGCCTCTGTGGACATTAAAAGCAATATCGTGAATGAAGGATATGCTTAATAACTCTACGGTACATGCTCCAAAAAAAATCCCACACTTGACATGTATGCTTATAATCAAGGCCTGAAGGTATCTCGATGACAACATTCAGTTATAAATACAGCGCCACCTAGCCCTTGAGGCTTATATAAAAAAAAAAAAACCCACATACGGTATTTTGTACAAAAAAATTTAAACTCATTCTAAGTGTGATGACTAAGTCATTTCTGAATATTCTTTTAGTTTCCACCACTCAAATTGTTCACTGGCTTCACACCGATCCAAACGTATGTACGTTTCCATTTTGTTTTATTCATTTTTGATTGCCCCTTTGGACAATAAAAGTAACATTGTGCAATGAGTACAACGAGCGATGATGTATATATACACTTTTACAAAAAATATCAATCAGGGCAACTCATTGCCTAAAAATAAAAAAGGACGCTGATTTTTGCAGGTCTTAACAATCACCAAAACCCGTTGAGCTTGACACACACTGGCAAAAAAAATATTCTACATGTAAACGTTTATTATGCCATTTTCAAAGAAATTTTGCTTCCAATATGCCAGTACCCCAACGTGCCAGTACCCCAACGTGCCAGTACCCTAACGTGCAAGTACCCCAACGTGCAAGGACTCCAACGTGGCCCGGGCTGCGAGGGCCCTTTATAGCTGCTCGCAGCTCTAGTTAGGGCCCGAGCAGCGACCGCTGCGAGGTCCCTATTGTTTTTGTAAAAATTATTATTATTATTATTATTATTATTATTATTATTATTATTCTTTATTCTCCGCAAACGATCGCGATTTTGGGTACCTAAACATTCACGAAAACTCACCGAACTTTGCACACTCCTCAGGCCCGGCGAAAAATTTGATATTATTAAGTCGTCATAACAATGCGACTCGATAGCGGCCCCTAGCGTAGAAAAATAAAAACCAAGCCCGGCACGTTTGAGCTAGAGCAACAAAAATTGGCAGGCACGTGTAGCACCCCGAGACGCACAAAAAAAGTCTATTGGGACCATGTAGCTAAAATGTACAGGAAGTGAGCTATGAATTTTTTTATGTCCAATTTTGGCCTATTTTGGCACATTCACTGTGGTCATGCTTTTTCCCCCTTTGCAAACATTTTTCATCCAATTGACTTCAAACTTGGCATTTATCATCTCAAGACCTGAGAGAACAACTGGGCAAAACATCTTGCCTTTTTGAAATACTATATGACGGGGGCGGGGCATCAAATATTGCCTTTAAAATTTCATTTGTCCAGAAAGAGCAAATGCTTAATAACTCCCATGTTCAAGCTCCAAAAAATCTCAAACTTCTCAGGCAACGTAATAGTCACGGCCTGAAAACATCTATATGATAAAATTCAGTTATACATATAGCGCCACCTAGTGGTTACAATAAATGTCATACTTTACGTTTTTAGCTACTGTGCTGAGCTTGTTGAAGGGATCCATTTGAAAATTGGTCAGAAAAGCCTTAAGATGTTGATCATGCCCCACACCGAATATTGTAACTTTTCGCCAAAGGGCGTGGCCGCTACGGTGACGCAAAGTCTGAAGATTTTTCGTGAAAATAAAAGCTGCATTAACTTGACCGAGATGATCCTATCTTCTCAAAATTTCACACATTTGATGAGAGTCCAGCCCTAAGGACATCTACTGACTTATATTTCATCTAACTGATAGCGCCACCTAGTGGCAATTTTTTTTCTTACGAATTTTCTTCTACGTTTTTCTCCAAACACGTTAACTGGACCTACCTCATATTTGCTCAGATGAGGGTTTCGGCCTTCATGATGTCACAACACGAAGTTTGTGAGTTTTCGCGAATTGCTGTGGGTGTGGCTAAGCGCTGTTCGCCAAGAAAATAACGCCAGTTTTGAGGGTCTAAACATGCACAGAAACTCATGAAACTTGGCACACACATCTGGCCTGGTAAAATTAGCAATATTTTATTGTTGATTGTGCTATTTTTACAAAAATGACTCAATAGCGCCCCCTAGAAGTTTTTAACGAAGCAGCCCCGGTTGTACGTTTAAGCAAGAACGACGAATATTTTTAGGTGTATGAGGGAGCCCAAGACCTACAAAAAAGTCTCTTGGACCCATATGCTAAAATGAACAGGAAGTGAGCTACGAATTTTTGAATGTCCCATTTTTGACAATTTTTGCACATTCACAGGGCGCAGACTTTTGCCCACTTCTCCTACACGTTTCATCTGACTGAGTTAAGACTTGACCTGGACCATGTCAAGACCTGAGCCAACGACAGGGGGAAAAATCTTGACCTTTCGAAATACTATATGATGAAGGCGGGGTATCAAAATTTGTGTTTCGCACTGAAAAAGGATATGCTTAATAACTCCCCGGTACATGCTCCAAAAAATCCCAAACTTGACATGTATGTTTATCGTCAAGGCCTGAAGCTATCTCTATGACAACATTCAGTTATATATGCAGCGCCACCTAGCCCTTGAGGCATAAAAAAAAAAATACCCCACATACGGTATTTTGTACAAAAAATGTCAACTCATTCTGAGTGTGATAACTAAGTCATTTATGAATATTCTTTTAGTTTCCACCACTCAAAATGTTCACTGGCATCAGACTTATCCAAACATATATATATTTTTATTTATTTTTGATAGCCTCTGTGGACATTAAAAGCAATATCGTGAATGAAGGATATGCTTAATAACTCCACGGTACATGCTCCAAAAAAAATCCCACACTTGACATGTATGCTTATAATCAAGGCCTGAAGGTATCTCGATGACAACATTCAGTTATAAATACAGCGCCACCTAGCCCTTGAGGCTTATATAAAAAAAAAAAAACCACATACGGTATTTTGTACAAAAAAATTTAAACTCATTCTAAGTGTGATGACTAAGTCATTTCTGAATATTCTTTTAGTTTCCACCACTCAAATTGTTCACTGGCTTCACACCGATCCAAACGTATGTACGTTTCCATTTTGTTTTATTCATTTTTGATTGCCCCTTTGGACAATAAAAGTAACATTGTGCAATGAGTACAACGAGCGATGATGTATATATACACTTTTACAAAAAATATCAATCAGGGCAACTCATTGCCTAAAAATAAAAAAGGACGCCGATTTTTGCAGGTCTTAACAATCACCAAAACCCGTTGAGCTTGACACACACTGGCAAAAAAAATATTCTACATGTAAACGTTTATTATGCCATTTTCAAAGAAATTTTGCTTCCAATATGCCAGTACCCCAACGTGCCAGTACCCTAACGTGCAAGTACCCCAACGTGCAAGGACTCCAACGTGGCCCGGGCTGCGAGGGCCCTTTATAGCTGCTCGCAGCTCTAGTTATTATTATTCTTCTTTATTCTCCGCAAACGATCGCGATTTTGGGTACCTAAACATTCACGAAAACTCACCTAACTTTGCACACTCCTCAGGCCCGGCGAAAAATTTGATATTATTAAGACGTCATAACAATGCGACTCGATAGCGCCCCCTAGCGGAGAAAAATAAAAACCAAGCCCGGCACGTTTGAGCTAGAGCAACAAAAATTGGCAGGCACGTGTAGCACCCCGAGACGCACAAAAAAGTCTATTGGGACCATGTCGCTAAAATGTACAGGAAGTGAGCTATGAATTTTTTAATGTCCAATTTTGGCCTATTTTGGCACATTCACTGTGGTCATGCTTTTTCCCCCTCTGCAAACATTTTTCATCCAATTAACTTCAAACTTGGCATTTATCATCTCAAGACGTGAGAGAACAACTGGGCAAAAAGTCTTGCCTTTTCGAAATACTATATGATGGGGGCGGGGCATCAAATATTGCCTTTAAAATTTCATTTGTCCAGAAAGAGCAAATGCTTAATAACTCCCATGTTCAAGCTCCAAAAAATCTCAAACTTCTCAGGCAATGTAATAGTCACGGCCTAAAAACATCTATATGATAAAATTCAGTTATACATATAGCGCCACCTAGTGGTAACAATAAATGTCATACTTTACGTTTTTAGCTACTGCGCTGAGCTCGTTGAAGGGATCCAGTTGAAAATTGGTCAGAAAAGCCTTAAGATGTTGATCATGCCCCACACCGAATATTGTAACTTTTCGCCAAAGGGCGTGGCCGCTATGGTGCCGCAAAATCTAAAGATTTTTCGTGACAATAAAAGCTGCATTAACTTGACCGAGATGATCCTATCTTCTCAAAATTTCACACATTTGATGAGAGTCCAGCCCCTAAGACATCTACGAACTTATATTTCATCTTACTGATAGCGCCACCTTCTGGCAATTTTTTTTCTTACGATTTTTCTTCAATGTTTTTCTCCAACCACATTAACTGCACCTACCTCATATTTGCTCAGATGAGGGTTTTGGTCTTCATGATGTCACAACACGAAGTTTGTGAGTTTTCGCGAATCGCTGTGGGCGTGGCTAAGCGCTGTTCGCCAAGAAAACAAAACCAATTTTCAGGGCCTAAACCGGCACAGAAACGCATGAAACTTGGCACACACATCTGGCCTGGCAAAATGAGCGATATTTTATCCTGGATTGTGCTATTTTTACAGAAATGACTCAATAGCGCCCCCTAGAAAATTTTAATGAAGCAGCCCCGGTTGTACGTTTAAGCAAGATCTACGAAAATTTTTAGGTGTATGAGGGAGCCCAAGACCTACAAAAAAGTCTCTTGGACCCATAAGCTAAAATGAACAGGAAGTGAGCTACGAATTTTTGAATGTCCCATTTTTGACGATTTTTGCACATTCACAGGGGGCAGACTTTTGCCCACTTCTCCTACACGTTTCATCTGACTGAGTTAAGACTTGACCTGGACCATGTCAAGACCTGAGCCAACGACAGGGGGAAAAATCTTGACCTTTCGAAATACTATATGATGAAGGCGGGGCATCAAAATTTGTGTTTCGCACTGAAAAAGGATATGCTTAATAACTCCCCGGTACATGCTCCAAAAAATCCCAAACTTGACATGTATGTTTATCGTCAAGGCCTGAAGCTATCTCTATGACAACATTCAGTTATATATGCAGCGCCACCTAGCCCTTGAGGCATAAAAAAAAATACCCCACATACGGTATTTTGTACAAAAAATGTAAACTCATTCTAAGTGTGATAACTAAGTCATTTATGAATATTCTTTTAGTTTCCACCACTCAAAATGTTCACTGGCATCAGACTTATCCAAACATATATATATTTTTATTTATTTTTGATAGCCTCTGTGGACATTAAAAGCAATATCGTGAATGAAGGATATGCTTAATAACTCCACGGTACATGCTCCAAAAAAAATCCCACACTTGACATGTATGCTTATAATCAAGGCCTGAAGGTATCTCGATGACAACATTCAGTTATAAATACAGCGCCACCTAGCCCTTGAGGCTTATATAAAAAAAAAACCCCACATACGGTATTTTGTACAAAAAAATGTAAACTCATTCTAAGTGTGATGACTAAGTCATTTATGAATATTCTTTTAGTTTCCACCACTCAAATTGTTCACTGGCTTCACACCGATCCAAACGTATGTACGTTTCCATTTTGTTTTATTCATTTTTGATTGCCCCTTTGGACAATAAAAGTAACATTATGCAATGAGTACAACGAGCGATGATGTATATATACACTTTTACAAAAAATACCAATCAGGGCAACTCATTGCCTAAAAATAAAAAAGGACGCTGATTTTTGCAGGTCTTAACAATCACCAAAACCCGTTGAGCTTGACACACACTGGCAAAAAAATATTCTACATGTAAAGGTTTATTATGCCATTTTCAAAGAAATTTTGCTTCCAATATGCCAGTACCCCAACGTGCCAGTACCCCAACGTGCCAGTACCCTAACGTGCAAGTACCCCAACGTGCAAGGACTCCAACGTGGCCCGGGCTGCGAGGGCCCTTTATAGCTGCTCGCAGCTCTAGTTATTCTTCTTCTTCTTCTTTTTCTTTGTTATTATTCTTTTCCGCAAACAACCACATTTTTGAGGCACTAAACATGAACGAAAACTCACCAAACTTTACACGCAGATCGGGTCTGGCGAAAAATTTGATATTTTAAAGTCGCCATACATGATAACAGAAAAATGGCTCTGTAGTGCCACCTACATAGGTTTAACGGATCCCTGTCCCGCTACGATTGTCCTATGGCTACGAAAATTGTGTGGCACCTGTAGCACATCCAGATGAACAAAAACCTCTTTGATATGTGTACCCTAAAATAGACAGGAAGTGAGGTATGAGTATTTGAATGTCCAATTTTGGCCCATTTTTGCACATTTACAGGGGTCATACTTTTGCCCGCTTCTCCTACACGGTTAACCCGATTGACTTCAAACTTGGGCTGTACCATCTCAACACCTGGGACAACATCATGGTAAAAAAATCTACTATACTATATGACGGTGGCGGGGCATCAAATTTACAGTTTCAAAATTCTTACTTAACGAAGCATTGCCGGTGGTACGTTTAATCTAGAGCTACGAAAATTGGTACACATATGTAACAGACTATGATCTACAAAAAAGCCTGTTGGTGCCATATGCTAAACCTAACAGGAAGTCCGCCAGAGGCGAGGCATCAAATTTTGTGTTTCAAAATTCTAACTTAATGAAGCATTCCCGGCTGTACATTTCACCTAGAGTTACCAATATTTGAAGACATATGTAACAGCCCTCAAGGTACAAAAAACTCTTTTTGAACCATATGCTAAACCGAACAGGAAGTCCGCCATTTTGATTTACTTTGGAACGTGTTGCCATTTTTTGGGCCATTTCATAGGGGTCTTATTTTAACGAACTCCTCCTACAGAGTTTATCCGATCATCTCCAAACTTGGTGTGATTCATCTTAAGATGTTGAAGATGAAAAGTTATTGAAAGCTTTTTATTTTGTCGCACGCTGTTGCCGTGGCATGCACAGTTTGCAAAGGAAAAAATTCCTTCTTAATGAAGCATTCCCAGTTGTACGAAGCAGCTAGAGCTACGAAAATTTGGAGACAAATGTAACAGCCCACGATGTACAAAAAAGTCTCTTGGTGCCATGTGCTAAACCCAACAGGAAGTCCCGTAGGGGCCGGGCATCACATTTTGAGCTAAAAAACTCCTCTTTAACGAAGCATTCCCGGTTGTACGTTTCACCTAGCGCTATGATAATTTAGAGGCATACATAAGAGCCCACGATGTACAAAAAAGTCTCTTGGAACCATGTGCTAAACCAAACAGGAAGTCCGCCATTTTGATTTATGATGGGATTTGTAGCCTTTTTTTGTGGCCTTTTTTAGGGGTCATATTTTAACTCCTCCTACAAAATTCATCCGACCGTGTTCAAACTTGGTGTGTTTCATCTTAAGATGTTTAAGATGCAAATTTATCGAAAGTTTTTTATTTTGTCGCACGCTGCTGCTATAGCGATGCATTGGTTGCCAAGTAAAGTGCTGCTTTGTTTTTTTTTTATCTATACATGTGTGAAAACTCGTGAAACTTTGCACACACATCAGACTTGTCATTAACATGAATTTTTAGAGATTTCTTGTGCAATTTGCAATAAATCGCACCCTCTATACATTTTTTATGGAGCATTTCCGATTGGATGATTCAAGCGCGAAATAACTAAAGATGACTTGACTTGACCTAGATTTGTGAAAACTCAGAGGCATACCTATTATATTATTATTATTTTTTGTACCTTACAAGATTATCTCTTGTGCCACATTAAACCCCTTTGCAGGCCTGAGCCAAACCACGGTCCATACATTTGATACCACTGCTTTATTTCAATGGTCAAGTACTTCATAACCACACCTACTTATGCTTGTCCTTGCATATATAGTAGACAACAAAGAGCTCTTTCAACAAAAGACATTTCCATCTACAAAGTCATACAAGGTAAGCACTCTATAAATTCTGCAATCACTACACTTCTATTCCTAAATTATCACTTCAAATACCAACAATGGTTAATACAGCTACAAATTTCTTGTATGTTTATGAAGTATGATACTGTATTTATTTCTACTCCTTTGCTTTTCTACAGAACATGAACAAATCACCAAGCAAATTCTCTTTTGATAAAGACCCTCTAATCATCTCCATACGCAAAGATTGCCAACTTTTTTCCGTAAGTATACAATACATAAACTAAACAGGACAACTTTCTCAATCATATACAGTATGCCATACATATATGTATTAAGTTCTCATTTATTAACAGGTTTGTTAAAGGCACCTTTAGTGTGTTTTTCTGTTTGTAATGTTTCTCCACGAGCACGTCTAGCCATTGATATCATGTAGAACACATATGCTAACCTTTTAGAGACAATTGAAGCTTACTTGCACAGTAGCCACTATCTTAACCACTTAATTCACATGTCTACTTGACAACTTATTACATGTAGTGAAATGGTACTTTGTGCGTCTTATGCTTTTTTCTGAACACTGCTTTTCAACTCTTTCCTTAAAACCAATACATGCGGCACTGTTATACTGTATAAATATATATGTTCGTGTGTATATATTTGTATATTCTTTCAAATAAACTCGTTTTGACACACACAGCCATTGAGTAACATGCAACACGACCACAACGTTTTGCACCAACACGTTACCTCTGCTATTTAGAATCATGGAATCTAACATGACTGATTTTCATTGAATGCTTTGTCATTACAGTATGCATGCATTGATCATGCTTTCAGTCGCAACGACTTATACCAGCGCAGCCTTGATCTTCATTCCCAAATGAACCAACTAGTGACTAGTCCATGTGACTCGAGTCAATCGAGCACTTGAAAAACAGATAGACTTCAAAACCAAGCTTGTGAAAGAACTCCAGACTGCATTGGATATAAAGGATGCATGTGATGCATTTGTCCGTGATGGTAAGCTATATGACATGGAAGACACACAAACACTAACACAGCAAGCATCCCCATCCTACACATTGTGTATAATGAATGACATGTTTGACAATGGACATTTTTACATTTTTTTGTTAATGCACGTTCCTTTTTTTCTGTTAGGAATATCTTGAAGGTAACATTGGACTGTTAACTAAAACACTGACTGATTATTGAGCCGCAATTTCTCAATGTATATAATGTGAATACATACTACACTTGATTACTTTCAAATGTGACTGATATCATGTAGCTATGCTGTGATCTTGCCCTCTTTCATCCACTGATAGACACTTCAAAGTTCTTTTTTTTCTGTATCTTCTCAAAATAACTGACATATTCATGGAAAAGATTGTATTTAAATTCTATCATTATTAATTACTATTATTATGTTTATGTCTTTGCCCCTGATTATGATGTTTCTATACCATAGATATTTTTTTTTAAAATTTTTTGGACATACTGTGACTTGACCTTTACAATACTAATTTTTACTAAGAAAAAATCAATCACACACCATAATATTTTATACTTATCCTGCATGTATCTGGACACACCATGCCAAATTTTACACTTACATAACCATTTATGTACCTGTCGTATCCTTACTTTTATTCATCATTTCATCACACAATCCTAAAACATTGCTTTTTGACCCAGAGGATTAAACTATACCATTTTTGCGTGTCTTATTACTTACTAGCTATATTATTTATTAACGGGCAAAAACTATGAATATAAGATCACCGTCAAATATTACGTCTGTAATATCCATATACAGTGCATTACATAATATGCATTTGTATTAAGACACTACCATGCTAAAAATATGCACACGACTGTTCTGTAAACTACACCTAAGACAACCAAACTTCACAGATCTAACATGATTCTTCATTCTTTTTTGTTCTACAGATGTATCAAATGCTGCCACACAGACAGAAGAAGCCACTGAGGACATGCACGAAGACGATGATCACAATATAACAGGACAGGTTAACCCCCCTGAAGTTTTAGCCCGCAGGTCAAAGCGTCCTAGGACTAATTCATCCATGGAGGTTACATTATCCTAAGACAGACTATGTGCTAACCCAAACTCTTTGACCCCAAGGGATTCATCTGTCCCAGAAAACTTTTACACTAAAGAGTTTATCTGTCCTAGGGCGCTGTTAACCCCAGGTTAAAGTGTTATTTAATCTGTCCTGTTACAACAGCTATACATAAACAGCTGCATTCCTCTCCTGTTCCATCTCTCGCACTTCTTTCATCTCTTTTTCTCCTCTACTTATACCTATGCTTGCTCATGTGCTTTTTTCCCCTTTAGATGATGTCATTGGTTAGCCTGCTTCAAAGCTACATTTTTTCTTGAATAACTGTCACACATTTACTGTTTGCTGGACCCTACAAAACTGTCACAATACTTCACTATGTCATGAATACATATGTGTTGCACAGCGACACCACATTAAGAGTCATCAAAAAGCTTTTTATTTGATCACACACCATCTCTGTGCCATGCAATGTTTTCAAATAAACAGATGCTGGTTTTGAATATCAAACGAGCGACTTTTCATGAAACTTTGCACACACATCAGAAAGTCCACACTTTTGAATTTATTTTGGGAATTGTGCATCATTTTTGGCCTTTTACTGCACCTTTTTACACACAAGGCACGGCAAATGCATTTCTATTTTCCATGGTCCTTGTCTATTTAACAGTACCCCAACGTGCAAGTCCCCCGACTTGCATATACCCCAACGTGGCCCGGGTTGCGAGGGCCCTTTATAGCTGCTCGCAGCTCTAGTTATTATTATTATTATTATTATTTTTATTATTAGGGCCCGAGCAGCGACCGCTGCGAGGTCCCTATTGTTCCTGAAGGAATTCTTATTATTAGGGCCCGAGCAGCGACCGCTGCGAGGTCCCTATTGTTCCTGAAGGAATTCTTCTTCTTCTTCTTCTTCTTCTTCTTCTTCTTTTTCTTTGTTATTATTCTTTTCCGCAAACAACCACATTTTTGAGGCACTAAACATGAACGAAAACTCACCAAACTTTACACGCAGATCGGGCCTGGCGAAAAATTTGATATTTTAAAGTCGCCATACATGATAACAGAAAAATGGCTCTGTAGCGCCACCTACATAGGTTTAACGGATCCCTGTCCCGCTCCGATTGTCCTATGGCTACGAAAATTGTGTGGCACCTGTAGCACATCCAGATGAACAAAAACCTCTTTGATATGTGTACCCTAAAATAGACAGGAAGTGAGGTATGAGTATTTGAATGTCCAATTTTGGCCCATTTTTGCACATTTACAGGGGTCATACTTTTGCCCGCTTCTCCTACACGGTTAACCCGATTGACTTCAAACTTGGGCTGTACAATCTCAACACCTGGGACAACATCATGGTAAAAAATCTAAAGTTTTTGACATACTATATGACGGTGGCGGGGCATCAAATTTACAGTTTCAAAATTCTTACTTAACAAAGCATTGCCGGTGGTACGTTTAATTGAGAGCCACGAAAATTGGTACACATATGTAACAGACTATGATCTACAAAAAAGCCTGTTGGTGCCATATGCTAAACTTAACAGGAAGTCCGCCAGAGGCGAGGCATCAAATTTTGTGTTTCAAAATTCTTATTTAATGAAGCATTCCCGGCTGTACATTTCACCTAGAGTTACCAACATTTGAAGACATATGTAACAGCCCTCAAGGTACAAAAAACTCTTTTTGAACCATATGCTAAACCGAACAGGAAGTCCGCCATTTTGATTTACTTTGGAACGTGTTGCCATTTTTTGGGCCATTTCATAGGGGTCTTATTTTAACGAACTCCTCCGACAGAGTTTATCCGATCATCTCCAAACTTGGTGTGATTCATCTTAAAATGTTGAAGATGAAAAGTTATTGAAAGCTTTTTATTTCGTCGCATGCTGTTGCCGTGGCATGCACAGTTTGCAAAGGAAAAAATTCCCTCTTAATGAAGCATTCCCAGTTGTACGAAGCAGCTAGAGCTACGAAAATTTGGAGACAAATTTAACAGCCCACGATGTACAAAAAAGTCTCTTGGTGCCATGTGCTAAACCCAACAGGAAGTCCCGTAGGGGCCGGTCATCACATTTTGAGGTAAAAAACTCCTCTTTAACGAAGCATTCCCGGTTGTACGTTTCACCTAGCGCTATGATAATTTAGAGGCATACATAAGAGCCCACGATGTACAAAAAAGTCTCTTGGAACCATCTGCTAAACCAAACAGGAAGTCCGCCATTTTGATTTACGTTGGGATTTGTAGCCATTTTTTGTGGCCTTTTTTAGGGGTCATTTTTAACGAACTCCTCCTACAAAATTTATCCGACTGTCTTCAAACTTGGTGTGCTTCATCTTAAGATGTTAAAGATACAAAGTTATCGAAAGTTATTTATTTTGTCGCACGCTGTTTCATGGCGATGGATTGTTTGCCAAGTAAAATGCTGCTTTTTTTGGGGGGGTCTAAACATGTGCAAAAACTCATGAAACTTTACACACACATCAGGCTTGTCATAAGCATGAATATTTTAGAGATTTCTTATTAAATTTGCAATAAATGCTTCAATAGCGCCCTCTAGACATTTTTATGAAGTCTTTCCGATTATATGATTCAGCTAGATGTGTGAATATTGGCAGGCATGCCTAATATATTCAAAAAGTATTCTATATAGCCATGTGCCAATCCATTTTGATTTTATTTTGTTAATTGTGCATCATTTTTGGCCTTTCCATGAAACTTTACAAACACAAAGCATGGCAAAAACGTTTAAAATTTAGATGGTTTCCTATTTGACAGTACCCCAACATGCCAGTACCCCGACGTGCAAATACCCCAACGTGGCCCGGGTTGCGAGGGCCCTTTAGTTCTTCTTCTTCTTCTTCTTCTTCTTTTTCTTTGTTATTATTCTTTTCCGCAAACAACCACATTTTTGAGGCACTAAACATGAACGAAAACTCACCAAACTTTACACGCAGATCGGGTCTGGCGAAAAATTTGATATTTTAAAGTCGCCATACATGATAACAGAAAAATGGCTCTGTAGCGCCACCTACATAGGTTTAACGGATCCCTGTCCCGCTACGATTGTCCTATGGCTACGAAAATTGTGTGGCACCTGTAGCACATCCAGATGAACAAAAACCTCTTTGATATGTGTACCCTAAAATAGACAGGAAGTGAGGTATGAGTATTTGAATGTCCAATTTTGGCCCATTTTTGCACATTTACAGGGGTCATACTTTTGCCCACTTCTCCTACACGGTTAACCCGATTGACTTCAAACTTGGGATGTACCATCTCAAGACCTCGGACAACACCATGGTAAAAAATCTAAAGTTTTTGACATACTATATGACGGTGGCGGGGCATCAAATTTACAGTTTCAAAATTCTTACTTAACGAAGCATTGCCGGTGGTACGTTTAATCTAGAGCTACGAAAATTGGTACACATATGTAACAGACTATGATCTACAAAAAAGCCTGTTGGTGCCATATGCTAAACCTAACAGGAAGTCCGCCAGAGGCGAGGCATCAAATTTTGTGTTTCAAAATTCTAACTTAATGAAGCATTCCCGGCTGTACATTTCACCTAGAGTTACCAATATTTGAAGACATATGTAACAGCCCTCAAGGTACAAAAAACTCTTTTTGAACCATATGCTAAACCGAACAGGAAGTCCGCCATTTTGATTTACTTTGGAACGTGTTGCCATTTTTTGGGCCATTTCATAGGGGTCTTATTTTAACGAACTCCTCCTACAGAGTTTATCCGATCATCTCCAAACTTGGTGTGATTCATCTTAAGATGTTGAAGATGAAAAGTTATTGAAAGCTTTTTATTTCGTCGCACGCTGTTACCGTGGCATGCACTTGTTTGCAAAGGAAAAAAATTCTTCTTAATGAAGAATTCCCAGTTGTACGAAGCAGCTAGAGCTACGAAAATTTGTAGACATATGTAACAGCCCACAATGTACAAAAAAGTCTCTTGGTGCTATGTGCTAAACCCAACAAGAGTCCCCCAGGGGCCGGGCATCAGATTTTGAGCTAAAAAAAAAAACTCCTCTTTAACGAAGCATTTCCGGTTGTACGTTTTACCTAGAGTTACCAAAATTTGAAGACATATGTAACAGGCCTCGAGGTACAAAAAACTCTTTTTGAAACATATGCTAACCCCAACAGGAAGTCCGCCATTTTGATTTACTTTGGAACGTGTTGCCATTTTTTTGGCCATTTCATAGGGGTCTCATTTTAACGAACTCCTCCTACAGAGTTTGTCCGATCATCTTCAAACTTGGTGTGATTCATCTTAAGATGTTGACGATGAAAATTTATTGAAAGCTTTTTATTTCGTCGCACGCTGTTGTCGTGGCATGCACTTGTTTGCAAAGGAAAAAAAATCCTTCTTAATGAAGCATTCCCAGTTGTACGAAGCAGCTCGAGCTACGAAAATGTGGAGACATATGTAACAGGCCACGATGTACAAAAAAGTCTCTTGGTGCCATGTACTAAACCCAACAGGAAGTCCCCCAGGGGCCGGGCATCACATTTTGTGCTAAAAAAAAACCCCTCCTCTTTAACGAAGCATTTCCGGTTGTACGTTTCACCTAGAGCTATGATAATTTGGAGGCATACATAAGAGCCCACGATGTACAAAAAAGTCTCTTGGAACCAAATGCTAAACCAAACAGGAAGTCTGACATTTTGATTTACTTTGGTATTTGTAGCCACTTTTTGTGGCCTTTTATAGGGGTCATATTTTTTGCAAAACTTATCACATCGTCTTCATTCTTTGGCATGTTTCATCTTGAGATATTTAAGATGAAAAGTTATTGAATTATTTTATTTTGTCACACGCCTTTGCTGTAGCGGTGCATTGTTTGCAAATAATTTTTTTTTGAGAGTCTAAACATAGGCAAAAACACAAAATTTTGCACACAGATCAGATCTCTCACGAACATGAATATTTTATAATTTGTTGTGCAATTTGTAATAAATGGCTCAATTGCGCTGTCTCGATATTTTTATGAAGTATATCCGATTATATGGTTCAGGTAGATGTGTGAATATTGGGAGGCATACCTATCAGCCTAATACCTCCAAAAATTATTCTATAGCCATGTGCCAATCCATTTTGATTGTATTTTAATTGTGCATCATTTTTGGCCTTCCATGAAACTTTGCAAACACAAAGCATGTCAAAAACATTTACAATTTAGACGGTTTCCTATGAAACAGTACCCCAACATGCCAGTTCCCCGACATGCAAATACCCCAACGTGGCCCGGGTTGCGAGGGCCCTTTATAGCTGCTCGCAGCTCTAGTTAGGGCCCGAGCAGCGACCGCTGCGAGGTCCCTATTGTTTTTCGTTCGAATTATTATTATTATTATTATTATTATTATTATTATTAGGGCCCGAGCAGCGACCGCTGCGAGGTCCCTATTGTTTTTCGTTCGAATTATTATTATTATTATTATTATTATTATTATTATTATTATTATTATTATTATTATTATTATTATTCTCCGTAAACGATCGCATTTTTGAGGACCTAAACATTCACGAAAACTCACCAAACTTTGCACACTCCTCAGGCCCGGCGAAAAATTTTATATTATGAAGTCGTCATAACAACGCGACTCTATAGCGCCCCCTAGCGTAGAAAAATAAAAACCAAGCCTGGCACATTTGAGCTAGAGCAACGAAAATTGGCAGGCACGTGTAGCACCCCGAGACGCACAAAAAAGTCTATTGGGACCATGCAGCTAAAATGTACAGGAAATGAGCTATGAATTTTTTTATGTCCAATTTTGGCCTATTTTGGCACATTCACTGTGGTCATGCTTTTTCCCCCTATGCAAACATTTTTCATCCCATTGACTTCAAACTTGGCATTTATCATCTCAAGACCTAAGAGAACAGTTGGGCAAAAAGTCTTGCCTTTTCGAAATACTATATGACGGGGGCGGGGCATCAAATATTGCCTTTAAAATTTCATTTGTCCAGAAAGAGCAAATGCTTAATAACTCCCATGTTCAAGCTCCAAAAAATCTCAAACTTCTCAGGCAACGTAATAGTCACGGCCTGAAAACATCTATATGATAAAATTCAGTTATACATATAGCGCCACCTAGTGGTTACAATAAATGTCATACTTTACGTTTTTAGCTACTGTGCTGAGCTCGTTGAAGGGATCCAGTTGAAAATTGGTCAGAAAAGCCTTAAGATGTTGACGATGCCCCACACCGAATATTGTAACTTTTCGCCAAAGGGCGTGGCCGCTACGGTGACGCAAAATCTGAAGATTTTTCGTGACAATAAAAGCTGCATTAACTTGACCGAGATGATCCTATCTTCTCAAAATTTCACACATTTGATGAGAGTCCAGCTCTAAAGACATCTACTAACTTACATTTCATCTAACTGATAGCGCCACCTAGTGGCAATTTTTTGTCTTACGAATTTTCTTGTACATTTTTCTCCAAACACGTTAACTGGACCAACCTCATATTTGCTCAGATGAGGGTTTCGGCCTTCATGATGTCACAACACGAAGTTTGTGAGTTTTCGCGAATCACTGTGGGCGTGGTTAAGCACTGTTCGCCAAGAAAACAACGCCAGTTTTGATGGTCTAAACATGCGCAGAAACTCATGAAACTTGGCACACACATCTGGCCTGGCAAAATGAGCAATATTTTATCATGTATTGTCCTATTTTTACAAAAATGACTCAATAGCGCCCCCTAGAAATTTTTAACAAAGCAGCCCCGATTGTACGTTTAAGCAAGATCTACGAAAATTTTTAGGTGTATGACGGAGCCAAAGACCTACAAAAAAGTCTCTTCGACCCATATGCTAAAATGAACAGGAAGTGAGCTACGAATTTTTGAATGTCCCATTTTTGACGATTTTTGCACATTTTCAGGGGGCATACTTTTGCCCACTTCTCCTACACGTTTTATCCGACTGACTTATGACTTGACCTGGACCATGCCAAGACCTGAGCCAACAACAGACGGAAAATTCTTGACTTTTGGAAATACTATATGATGAGGGCGGGGCATCAAAATTTGTGTTTCGCACTGAAAAAGGATATGCTTAATAACTCCCCGATACATGCTCCAAAAAATCCCAAACTTGACATGTATGTTTATCGTCAAGGCCTGAAGGTATCTCTATGACAACATTCAGTTATATATGCAGCGCCACCTAGCCCTTGAGGCATGAAAAAAAAATACCCCACTTACGGTATTTTGTACAAAAAATGTAAACTCATTCTCAGTGTGATAACTAAGTCATTTAGGAATATTCTTTTACTTTCCACCACTCAAAATATTCACTGGCATCAGACCTAACCAAACATACATATTTTTGTTATTTAGTTTTATGTATTTTTGATAGCCTCTATGGACATTAAAAGCAATATCGTGAATGAAGGCTATGCTGAATAACTCCCAGGTACATACTCCAAAAAATCCCATACTTGAAATGTATATTTATAGTCAAGGCCTGAAGGTATCTCTATGACAAAATTCAGTTATAAATACAGCGCCACCTAGTACTTGAGGCATAAAAAAAAAAAAATGCCTCACTTACGGTATTTTTGCAAAAATTGTAAACTCATTGTAAGTGTGATAACTAAGTCATTTATGAATATTCTTTTACTTTCCACCACTCAATATGTTCACTGGTATCAGACCGATCCAAACATACATATTTTTTATTTAGTTTTTTTTTTTTTTTTGATTGCCTCTATGGACAATAAAAGCAACATTGTGCAATGAGTACGAGCGATGATGTGTGTATATATACTTTTACGAAAAATACCAATCAGGGCAACTCATTGCCTAAAAATAAAAAAAAAAGACGCTGATTTTTGCAGATCTTAACAATCACCAAAACCCATTGAGCTTGACACACTCATCACACCTGGCAAAAAAAAAAAAAATCAACATGTTTATCATGCCATTTTCAAAGAAATTCTGCTTCCAATGTGCCAGTACCCCAATGTGTAAGTTCCCCAACGTGCAAGTACCGCAACGTGGCCCGGGCTGCGAGGGCCCTTTATAGCTGCTCGCAGCTCTAGTTAGGGCCCGAGCAGCGACCGCTGCGAGGTCCCTCTTGTTTTTGTAAGAATTATTATTAGGGCCCGAGCAGCGACCGCTGCGAGGTCCCTATTGTTCCTGAAGGAATTCTTATTAGGGCCCGAGCAGCGACCGCTGCGAGGTCCCTATTGTTCCTGAAGGAATTCTTCTTCTTCTTCTTCTTCTTCTTCTTTTTCTTTATTATTCTTTTCCGCAAACAACCACATTTTTGAGGCACTAAACATGAACGAAAACTCACCAAACTTTACACGCAGATCGGGCCTGGCGAAAAATTTGATATTTTAAAGTCGCCATACATGATAACAGAAAAATGGCTCTGTAGCGCCACCTACATAGGTTTAACGGATCCCTGTCCCGCTACGATTGTCCGACGGCTATGAAAATTGTGTGGCACCTGTAGCACATCCCAATGAACAAAAACCTCTTTGAAGTGTGTACCCTAAAGTAGACAGAAAGTGAGGTATGAGTATTTAAATGTCCAATTTTTGCCAATTTTTGCACATTTACAGGGGTCATACTTTTGCCCGCTTCTCCTACACGGTTAACCCGATTGACTTCAAACTTGGGCTGTACCATCTCAACACCTGGGACAACATCATGGTAAAAAATCAAAAGTTTTTGACATACTATATGACGGTGGCGGGGCATCAAATTTACAGTTTCAAAATTCTTACTTAACGAAGCATTGCCGGTGGTACGTTTAACCTAGAGCTATGAAAATTGGTACACATATGTAACAGACTATGATCTACAAAAAAGCCTGTTGGTGCCATATGCTAAACCTAACAGGAAGTCCGCCAGAGGCGAGGCATCAAATTTTGTGTTTCAAAATTCTAACTTAATGAAGCATTCCCGGCTGTACATTTCACCTCGAGTTACCAAAATTTGAAGACATATGTAACAGCCCTCAAGGTACAAAAAACTCTTTTTGACCATATGCTAAACCGAACAGGAAGTCCGCCATTTTGCTTTACTTTGGAACGTGTTGCCATTTTTTCTTATTTTAACGAACTCCTCCTACAGAGTTTATCCGATCATCTCCAAACTTGGTGTGATTCATCTTAAGATGTTGAAGATGAAAAGTTATTGAAAGCTTTTTATTTCGTCGCACGCTGTTGCCGTGGCATGCACAGTTTGCAAAGGAAAAAATTCCTTCTTAATGAAGCATTCCCAGTTGTACGAAGCAGCTAGAGCTACGAAAATTTGGAGACAAATGTAACAGCCCACGATGTACAAAAAAGGCTCCTGGTGCCATGTGCTAAACCCAACAGGAAGTCCCGTAGGGGCCGGGCATCACATTTTGAGCTAAAAAACTCCTCTTAACGAAGCATTCCCGGTTGTACGTTTCACCTAGCGCTATGATAATTTAGAGGCATACATAAGAGCCCACGATGTACAAAAAAAGTCTCTTGGAGCCATCTGCTAAACCAAACAGGAAGTCCGCCATTTTGATTTACGTTGGGATTTGTAGCCATTTTTTGTGGCCTTTTTTAGGGTCATATTTTAACGAACACCTCCTACAAAATTTATCCGACTGTCTTCAAACTTGGTGTGCTTCATCTTAAGATGTTTAAGATGCAAAGTTATCGAAAGTTATTTATTTTGTCGCACGCCGTTGTCATGGCGATGCATTGTTTGCCAAGTAAAATGCTGCTTTTTTTTGGTCTAAACGTGCAAAAACTCATGAAACTTTACACACACATCAGGCTTGTCATAAGCATGAATATTTTAGAGATTTCTTATTCAATTTGCAATAAATGGTTCAATAGCACCCTCTAGACATTTTTATGAAGCTTTTGCAAATGTTTTGTATTTTATGATTCAGCTAGATTTGTAAAAATTGGGATACCTATCAGCCTAAGACTTACAAAAAGGTTTCTAAAGCCATATGCTGAATCAAACAGGAAGTCTGCCATTTTTTGGGGCCTTTTATAGGGGTCATATTTTCAACAGAACTTATCAGATCGTCTTCATTCTTTGGCATGTTTCATCTTAAGATATTTAAGATGAAAAGTTATTGAATTTTTTTATTTTGTCACACGCCTTTGCTGTAGCCATGCATTGTTTGTGAAGAAAAATGCTTTTTTGAGAGTCTAAATATGGGCGAAAACTCACAAAACTTTGCACACACACCAGACCTGTCTGGAACATGAATATTTTATTTAGAGATTTGTTGTGCAATTTGTAATAAATTGCTCAATAGCGCCCTCTAGACATTTTTGTGAAGTCTTTCCGATTATATGATTCAGCTAGATGTGTTAATATTGGCAGGCATGCCTAATATATTCAAAAAGTATTCTATATAGCCATGTGACAATCCATTTTGATTTTATTTTGTTAATTGTGCATCATTTTTGGCCTTTCCATGAAACTTTACAAACACAAAGCCGGGCAAAAACGTTTACAATTTAGATGGTTTCCTATTTGACAGTACCCCAACATGCCAGGACCCCGACGTGCAAATACCCCAACGTGGCCCGGGTTGCGAGGGCCCTTTATAGCTGCTCGCAGCTCTAGTTATTATTCTTCTTCTTCTTCTTCTTCTTTTTCTTTGTTATTATTCTTTTCCGCAAACAACCACATTTTTGAGGCACTAAACATGAACGAAAACTCACCAAACTTTACACGCAGATCGGGTCTGGCGAAAAATTTGATATTTTAAAGTCGCCATACATGATAACAGAAAAATGGCTCTGTAGCGCCACCTACATAGGTTTAACGGATCCCTGTCCCGCTACGATTGTCCTATGGCTACGAAAATTGTGTGGCACCTGTAGCACATCCAGATGAACAAAAACCTCTTTGATATGTGTACCCTAAAATAGACAGGAAGTGAGGTATGAGTATTTGAATGTCCAATTTTGGCCCATTTTTGCACATTTACAGGGGTCATACTTTTGCCCACTTCTCCTACACGGTTAACCCGATTGACTTCAAACTTGGGATGTACCATCTCAAGACCTCGGACAACACCATGGTAAAAAATCTAAAGTTTTTGACATACTATATGACGGTGGCGGGGCATCAAATTTACAGTTTCAAAATTCTTACTTAACGAAGCATTGCCGGTGGTACGTTTAATCTAGAGCTACGAAAATTGGTACACATATGTAACAGACTATGATCTACAAAAAAGCCTGTTGGTGCCATATGCTAAACCTAACAGGAAGTCCGCCAGAGGCGAGGCATCAAATTTTGTGTTTCAAAATTCTAACTTAATGAAGCATTCCCGGCTGTACATTTCACCTAGAGTTACCAATATTTGAAGACATATGTAACAGCCCTCAAGGTACAAAAAACTCTTTTTGAACCATATGCTAAACCGAACAGGAAGTCCGCCATTTTGATTTACTTTGGAACGTGTTGCCATTTTTTGGGCCATTTCATAGGGGTCTTATTTTAACGAACTCCTCCTACAGAGTTTATCCGATCATCTCCAAACTTGGTGTGATTCATCTTAAGATGTTGAAGATGAAAAGTTATTGAAAGCTTTTTATTTTGTCGCACGCTGTTGCCGTGGCATGCACAGTTTGCAAAGGAAAAAATTACTTCTTAATGAAGCATTCCCAGTTGTACGAAGCAGCTAGAGCTACGAAAATTTGGAGACAAATGTAACAGCCCACGATGTCCAAAAAGTCTCTTGGTGCCATGTGCTAAACCCAACAGGAAGTCCCGTAGGGGCCGGGCATCACATTTTGAGCTAAAAAACTCCTCTTTAACGAAGCATTCCCGGTTGTACGTTTCACCTAGCGCTATGATAATTTAGAGGCATACATAAGAGCCCACGATGTACAAAAAAGTCTCTTGGAACCATGTGCTAAACCAAACAGGAAGTCCGCCATTTTGATTTATGATGGGATTTGTAGCCTTTTTTTGTGGCCTTTTTTAGGGGTCATATTTTAACTCCTACAAAATTCATCCGACCGTGTTCAAACTTGGTGTGTTTCATCTTAAGATGTTTAAGATGCAAATTTATCGAAAGTTTTTTATTTTGTCGCACGCTGCTGCTATTGCGATGCATTGGTTGCCAAGTAAAGTGCTGCTTTGTTTTTTTTTATCTATACATGTGTGAAAACTCATGAAACTTTGCACACACATCAGACTTGTCATTAACATGAATTTTTAGAGATTTCTTGTGCAATTTGCAATAAATCGCACCCTCTATATATTTGTTATGGAGCATTTCCGATTGGATGATTCAAGCGCAAAATAACTAAAGATGACTTGACTTGACCTAGATTTGTGAAAACTCAGAGGCATACCTATTATATTATTATTATTTTTTGTACCTTACAAGATTATCTCTTGTGCCACATTAAACCCCTTTGCAGGCCTGAGCCAAACCACGGTCCATACATTTGATACCACTGCTTTATTTCAATGGTCAAGTACTTCATAACCACACCTACTTATGCTTGTCCTTTCATATATAGTAGACAACAAAGAGCTCTTTCAACAAAAGACATTTCCATCTACAAAGTCATACAAGGTAAGCACTCTATAAATTCTGCAATCACTACACTTCTATTCCTAAATTATCACTTCAAATACCAACAATGGTTAATACAGCTACAAATTTCTTGTATGTTTATGAAGTATGATACTGTATTTATTTCTACTCCTTTGCTTTTCTACAGAACATGAACAAATCAACAAGCAAATTCTCTTTTGATAAAGACCCTCTAATCATCTCCATACGCAAAGATTGCCAACTTTTTTCCGTAAGTATACAATACATAAACTAAACAGGACAACTTTCTCAATCATATACAGTATGCCATACATATATGTATTAAGTTCTCATTTATTAACAGGTTTGTTAAAGGCACCTTTAGTGTGTTTTTCTGTTTGTAATGTTTCTCCACGAGCACGTCTAGCCATTGATATCATGTAGAACACATATGCTAACCTTTTAGAGACAATTGAAGCTTACTTGCACAGTAGCCACTATCTTAACCACTTAATTCACATGTCTACTTGACAACTTATTACATGTAGTGAAATGGTACTTTGTGCGTCTTATGCTTTTTTCTGAACACTGCTTTTCAACTCTTTCCTTAAAACCAATACATGCGGCACTGTTATACTGTATAAATATATATGTTCGTGTGTATATATTTGTATATTCTTTCAAATAAACTCGTTTTGACACACACAGCCATTGAGTAACATGCAACACGACCACAACGTTTTGCACCAACACGTTACCTCTGCTATTTAGAATCATGGAATCTAACATGACTGATTTTCATTGAATGCTTTGTCATTACAGTATGCATGCATTGATCATGCTTTCAGTCGCAACGACTTATACCAGCGCAGCCTTGATCTTCATTCCCAAATGAACCAACTAGTCCATGTGACTCGAGTCAATCGAGCACTTGAAAAACAGATAGACTTCAAAACCAAGCTTGTGAAAGAACTCCAGACTGCATTGGATATAAAGGATGCATGTGATGCATTTGTCCGTGATGGTAAGCTATATGACATGGAAGACACACAAACACTAACACAGCAAGCATCCCCATCCTACACATTGTGTATAATGAATGACATGTTTGACAATGGACATTTTTACATTTTTTTGTTAATGCACGTTCCTTTTTTTCTGTTACGAATATCTTGAAGGTAACATTGGACTGTTAACTAAAACACTGACTGATTATTGAGCCGCAATTTCTCAATGTATATAATGTGAATACATACTACACTTGATTACTTTCAAATGTGACTGATATCATGTAGCTATGCTGTGATCTTGCCCTCTTTCATCCACTGATAGACACTTCAAAGTTCTTTTTTTTCTGTATCTTCTCAAAATAACTGACATATTCATGGAAAAGATTGTATTTAAATTCTATCATTATTAATTACTATTATTATGTTTATGTCTTTGCCCCTGATTATGATGTTTCTATACCATAGATATTTTTTTTTAAAATTTTTTGGACATACTGTGACTTGACCTTTACAATACTAATTTTTACTAAGAAAAAATCAATCACACACCATAATATTTTATACTTATCCTGCATGTATCTGGACACACCATGCCAAATTTTACACTTACATAACCATTTATGTACCTGTCGTATCCTTACTTTTATTCATCATTTCATCACACAATCCTAAAACATTGCTTTTTGACCCAGAGGATTAAACTATACCATTTTTGCGTGTCTTATTACTTACTAGCTATATTATTTATTAACGGGCAAAAACTATGAATATAAGATCACCGTCAAATATTACGTCTGTAATATCCATATACAGTGCATTACATAATATGCATTTGTATTAAGACACTACCATGCTAAAAATATGCACACGACTGTTCTGTAAACTACACCTAAGACAACCAAACTTCACAGATCTAACATGATTCTTCATTCTTTTTTGTTCTACAGATGTATCAAATGCTGCCACACAGACAGAAGAAGCCACTGAGGACATGCACGAAGACGATGATCACAATATAACAGGACAGGTTAACCCCCCTGAAGTTTTAGCCCGCAGGTCAAAGCGTCCTAGGACTAATTCATCCATGGAGGTTACATTATCCTAAGACAGACTATGTGCTAACCCAAACTCTTTGACCCCAAGGGATTCATCTGTCCCAGAAAACTTTTACACTAAAGAGTTTATCTGTCCTAGGGCGCTGTTAACCCCAGGTTAAAGTGTTATTTAATCTGTCCTGTTACAACAGCTATACATAAACAGCTGCATTCCTCTCCTGTTCCATCTCTCGCACTTCTTTCATCTCTTTTTCTCCTCTACTTATACCTATGCTTGCTCATGTGCTTTTTTCCCCTTTAGATGATGTCATTGGTTAGCCTGCTTCAAAGCTACATTTTTTCTTGAATAACTGTCACACATTTACTGTTTGCTGGACCCTACAAAACTGTCACAATACTTCACTATGTCATGAATACATATGTGTTGCACAGCGACACCACATTAAGAGTCATCAAAAAGCTTTTTATTTGATCACACACCATCTCTGTGCCATGCAATGTTTTCAAATAAACAGATGCTGGTTTTGAATATCAAACGAGCGACTTTTCATGAAACTTTGCACACACATCAGAAAGTCCACACTTTTGAATTTATTTTGGGAATTGTGCATCATTTTTGGCCTTTTACTGCACCTTTTTACACACAAGGCACGGCAAATGCATTTCTATTTTCCATGGTCCTTGTCTATTTAACAGTACCCCAACGTGCAAGTCCCCCGACTTGCATATACCCCAACGTGGCCCGGGTTGCGAGGGCCCTTTATAGCTGCTCGCAGCTCTAGTTCTTCTTCTTCTCCGTAAACGATTGCATTTTTGAGGGCCTAAACATTTACGAAAACTCACCAAACTTTGCAGTCTCTTCGGGCCCGGCGAAAAATTTGATATTATGTAGTTGCCATAACAATGCGACTCTATAGCGCCCCCTAGCGTAGAAAAATAAAAACCAATCCCGACCCGTTTGACCTAGTGCTACGAAAATTGCCAGGCACGTGTAGCACCCCGAGACGCACAAAAAAGTCAGTGGAAGCCATTTCCTAAAATGTACAGGAAGTGAGCTATGAATTTTTGAATGTCCAATTTTGGCCCATTTTGGCACATTCACTGTGGTCATACTTTTTCCGCCTTTGCAAATATTTTTCAGCCAGTTGGCTTCAAACTTGCCATGTATCATCTCAAGGCCCAAGACAACAACTGGGCAAAATATCTTAACTTTTTGGAATACTATATGACGGGGGCGGGGCATCAAATATTGCCTTTAAAATTTAATTTGTCCAGAAAGACAAAATGCTGAATAACTCCCATGAACAAGCTCCAAAAAATCTCAAACTTCTCATGCAACTTAATAGTCACGGCCTGAAAACATCTATATGATACAATTCTGTTATATATATAGCGCCACCTAGTGGTGACAATAAATGTCATACTTTACGTTTTTAGCTACTGTGCCAAGCTCTTTGAAGGGATCCAGTTGAAAATTGGTCAGACAAGCCTTAAGATGTTGATCATGCCCCACACCGAATATTGTAACTTTTCGCCAAAGGGCGTGGCCGCTACAGTGCCGCAAAGTCTAAAGATTTTTCGTGACAATAAAAGCTGCATTAACTTGACCGAGATGATCCTATCTTCTCAAAATTTCACACATTTGATGAGAGTCCAGCCCTTAAGACATCTACGAACTTATATTTCATCTTACTGATAGCGCCACCTAGTGGCAAATTTTTTTCTTACGATTTTTCTTCAATGTTTTTCTCCAACCACATTAACTGCACCTACCTCATATTTGCTCAGATGAGGGTTTCGGTCTTCATGATGTCACAATACGAAGTTTGTGAGTTTTCGCGAATCGCTGTGGGCGTGGCTAAGCGCTGTTCGCCAAGAAAACAACACCAATTTTGAGGGCCTAAACCGGCACAGAAACACATGAAACTTGGCACACACATCTGGCCTGGTAAAATGAGCAATATTTTAATGTTGATTGTGCTATTTTTACAAAAATGACTCAATAGCGCCCCCTAGAAAATTTTAATGAAGCAGCCCCGGTTGTACGTTTAAGCAAGATCTACGAAAAATTTTAGGTGTATGAGGGAGCCCAAGACCTACATAAAAGTCTCTTGGACCCATATGCTAAAATGAACAGGAAGTGAACTACGAATTTTTGAATGTCCCATTTTTGATGATTTTTGCACATTTACAGGGGGCATACTTTTGCCCACTTCTTCTCCACGTTTCATCCGACTGAGTTAAGACTTGACCTGGACAATGTCAAGACCTGAGCCAACGACAGGGGGGAAAATCTTGACTTTTCGAAATACTATATGATGAGGGCGTGGCATCAAAATTTGTGTTTCGCAATGAAAAAGGATATGCTTGATAACTCCCCGGTACATGCTCCAAAAAATCCCAAACTTGACATGTATGTTTATCGTCAAGGCCTGAAGTTATCTCTATGACAACATTCAGTTATAAATACAGCGCCACCTAGCCCTTGAGGCATAATGTATATAAAAATTTTTTAAAAAAAACACATACGGTATTTTGTACAAAAAATGTAAACTCATTCTAAGTGTGATAACTAAGTCATTTATGAATATGCTTTTAGTTTCCACCACTCAAAATGTTCACTGGCATCAGACTTATCCAAACATATATATATTTTTATTTATTTTTGATAGCCTCTGTGGACATTAAAAGCAATATCGTGAATGAAGGATATGCTTAATAACTCCATGGTACATGCTCCAAAAAAAATCCCACACTTGACATGTATGCTTATAATAAAGGCCTGAAGGTATCTCGATGACAACATTCAGTTATAAATACAGCGCCACCTAGCCCTTGAGGCTTATATAAAAAAAAAAAAAAAACACATACGGTATTTTGTACAAAAAATGTAAACTCATTCTAAGTGTGATGACTAAGTCATTTAGGAATATTCTTTTAGTTTCCACCACTCAAATTGTTCACTGGCTTCACACCGATCCAAACGTATGTACGTTTCCATTTAGTTTTATTCATTTTTGATTGCCCCTTTGGACAATAAAAGTAACATTGTGCAATGAGTACAACGAGCGATGATGTCTATATACACTTTTACAAAAAATACAAATCAGGGCAACTCATTGCCTAAAAATAAAAAAGGACGCTGATTTTTGCAGGTCTTAACAATCACCAAAACCCGTTGAGCTTGACACACACTGGCAAAAAAAATATTCTACATGTAAACGTTTATTATGCCATTTTCAAAGAAATTTTGCTTCCAATATGCCAGTACCCCAACGTGCCAGTACCCTAACGTCCAAGTACCCCAACGTGCAAGGACCATAACGTGGCCCGGGCTGCGAGGGCCCTTTATAGCTGCTCGCAGCTCTAGTTATTCTTCTTCTTCTTCTTCTTCTTCTTCTTCTTCTTTATTCTCCGCAAACGATCGCGATTTTGGGTTCCTAAACATTCACGAAAACTCACCGAACTTTGCACACTCCTCAGGCCCGGCGAAAAATTTTAGATTATTAAGTCGTCATAACAATACGACTTGATAGCGCCCCCTAGCGTAGAAAAATAAAAACCAAGCCCGGCACGTTTGAGCTAGAGCAACAAAAATTGGCAGGCACGTGTAGCACCCCGAGACGCACAAAAAAGTCTATTGGGACCATGTAGCTAAAATGTACAGGAAGTGAGCTATGAATTTTTTAATGTCCAATTTTGGCCTATTTTGGCACATTCACTGTGGTCATGCTTTTTCCCCCTTTGCAAACATTTTTCATCCAATTGACTTCAAACTTGGCATTTATCATCTCAAGACCTGAGAGAACAACTGGGCAAAACATCTTGCCTTTTTGAAATACTATATGACGGGGGCGGGGCATCAAATATTGCCTTTAAAATTTCATTTGTCCAGAAAGAGGAAATGCTTAATAACTCCCATGTTCAAGCTCCAAAAAATCTCAAACTTCTCAGGCAACGTAATAGTCACAGCCTGAAAACATCTATATGATAAAATTCAGTTATACATATAGCGCCACCTCGTGGTTACAATAAATGTCATACTTTACGTTTTTAGCTACTGTGCTGAGCTTGTTGAAGGGATCCATTTGAAAATTGGTCAGAAAAGCCTTAAGATGTTGATCATGCCCCACACCGAATATTGTAACTTTTCGCCAAAGGGCGTGGCCGCTACGGTGACGCAAAGTCTGAAGATTTTTCGTGAAAATAAAAGCTGCATTAACTTGACCGAGATGATCCTATCTTCTCAAAATTTCACACATTTGATGAGAGTCCAGCCCTAAAGACATCTACTGACTTATATTTCATCTAACTGATAGCGCCACCTAGTGGCAATTTTTTTTCTTACGAATTTTCTTCTACATTTTTCTCCAAACACGTTAACTGGACCTACCTCATATTTGCTCAGATGAGGGTTTCGGCCTTCATGATGTCACAACACGAAGTTTGTGAGTTTTCGCGAATTGCTGTGGGTGTGGCTAAGCGCTGTTCGCCAAGAAAACAACGCCAGTTTTGAGGGTCTAAACATGCACAGAAACTCATGAAACTTGGCACACACATCTGGCCTGGTAAAATGAGCAATATTTTATTGTTGATTGTGCTATTTTTACAAAAATGACTCAATAGCGCCCCCTAGAATTTTTAACGAAGCAGCCCCGGTTGTACGTTTAAGCAAGAACGACGAATATTTTTAGGTGTATGAGGGAGCCCAAGACCTCCAAAAAAGTCTCTTGGACCCATATGCTAAAATGAACAGGAAGTGAGCTACGAATTTTTGAATGTCCCATTTTTGACGATTTTTGCACATTCACAGGGGGCAGACTTTTGCCCACTTCTCCTACACGTTTCATCTGACTGAGTTAAGACTTGACCTGGACCATGTCAAGACCTGAGCCAACGACAGGGGAAAAAATCTTGACTTTTCGAAATACTATATGATGAAGGCGGGGCATCAAAATTTGTGTTTCGCACTGAAAAAGGATATGCTTAATAACTCCCCGGTACATGCTCCAAAAAATCCCAAACTTGACATGTATGTTTATCGTCAAGGCCTGAAGCTATCTCTATGACAACATTCAGTTATATATGCAGCGTCACCTAGCCCTTGAGGCATAAAAAAAATATCCCACATACGGTATTTTGTACAAAAAATGTAAACTCATTCTAAGTGTGATAACTAAGTCATTTATGAATATCCTTTTAGTTTCCACCACTCAAAATGTTCACTGGCATCAGACTTATCCAAACATATATATATTTTTATTTATTTTTGATAGCCTCTGTGGACATTAAAAGCAATATCGTGAATGAAGGATATGCATAATAACTCCACTGTACATGCTCCAAAAAAAATCCCACACTTGACATGTATGCTTATAATCAAGGCCTGAAGGTATCTCTATGACAACATTCAGTTATAAATACAGCGCCACCTAGCCCTTGAGGCATAATATATAAAAAAACAAAAAAAAACACATACGGTATTTTGTACAAAAAATGTAAACTCATTCTAAGTGTGATAACTAAGTCATTTATGAAAATTATTTTAGTTTCCACCACTCAAATTGTTCACTGGCTTCACACCGATCCAAACGTATGTACGTTTCCATTTTGTTTTATTCATTTTTGATTGCCCCTTTGGACAATAAAAGTAACATTGTGCAATGAGTACAACGAGCGATGATGTATATATACACTTTTACAAAAAATACCAATCAGGGCAACTCATTGCCTAAAAATAAATAAGGACGCTGATTTTTGCAGGTCTTAACAATCACCAAAACCCGTTGAGCTTGACACACACTGGCAAAAAAAATATTCTACATGTAAACGTTTATTATGCCATTTTCAAAGAAATTTTGCTTCCAATATGCCAGTACCCCAACGTGCCAGTACCCTAACGTGCAAGTACCCCAACGTGCAAGGACCCCAACGTGGCCCGGGCTGCGAGGGCCCTTTATAGCTGCTCGCAGCTCTAGTTTGTTTTGTTTTTTGTTTTTTTTAAATAAAATGAAAACTGGAGAGGCCCCAAAATTGAACCCTGTGGAACACCATACGTTCCATTATACATGTGAATTCATATTGCACATATTCATCTGACCACTTTTTTTTTTTTTTTTTTTCAACATAGTAAGTATGAAAGTATCAAAATAATAAAGAAATCACATGATTTAGTGTTTATGGAATCGTCCTGAAAATTCACTGCTTTGCATTTTTCTACACAGTATATTTGATTATGTTGACAGTGTGAGCCTTTGAAATTCTCCAGATCTCGCTTGGGTGGAGTCAAAGTTCGGCACAAGAGACAGGTGCTGCAGGACATGGCCCGGCCTCTTAAACGTTGGCTGTACAAACACCGGGACAACCCGTACCCCACTAAGACAGAGAAGGTTCTGTTGGCTCTGGGCTCCCAGATGACTCTGGTACAGGTGAGGTTGCAAGGCAGGCAGACGGTGAGGATGTCAGCATGCCTTCACTTTTATAATTGTCAAACTGTGTTTAGGTGTCAAACTGGTTTGCGAACGCCCGCCGGAGGCTGAAGAACACGGTTCGGCAGCCAGACTTGAGCTGGGCCTTGAGGATCAAACTGTACAATAAATACATCCAGGGAAATGCCGAGAGACTGAGTGTGTGCAGTGATGACACCGACTCGGATGGTGAGGACAACTTGAACCCTATTTTGAATATTATAGCCAATACTGGATCATTTACAAAGATAACTATAATGAATGTCACCGACATGTCCGTCGGAATTGTTTGATTGACCAATATTTGCCTCTGATTGGATCTTACCAGATCCTGGAGGTGTACTGTAAGTTTCGTCTGCTGAGCTCATTTGGTCATGTCATTCATTTCATACACAACAAGTGCCCACAGTCAACTCTTTACTATAGTTGTTTGTCCATGTGCTTTGCTGCAGATGATGACTGTACATTACAAAGACCTATCTGCTCACCAGACATGGGCAGGTCCTCATCCCACATGTGTGGGATAAAAAACCAGAACGGCGTACTCACCATGGCCGACCACGCCAACAGCGACGACAGCGCCTCACCCCCGTCAAAGTACAAGAGCAGCTTGCTGAATCGTTACCTCAACGACACCCTGCGGCACATGATGGCGGGCAAGGGGGACGGCGTCGCCCTAAAAAGGAGGAGCCACTCCGAGTCCTTCAGTTCCAACGAGTGCGACCGAGACGCTGTGTCCCCGGCGTCCTCCTATGACACAGAGACCAACTTTATCTACCAAATGGGTAAGAGCCGTCAAAGTGTCACACATCATTAGCATTTCATTCACACTGAAGGATTTCTAATTTTACGTAGTCACTTTGAAGTTGCGCAAATTACAAAATAGGACGTTTTGCGTAGGCTACTAATATTAAAAGATTAATGTTAATTTCTCACTGAACAGTGGCAGAACTTGGATTTGGTACCTGGGCATTCAATGGGGATTTACCTGACTTAATCCACCTTTTAATTAGGAGTGTGACGATATATTGATATTGCGATAAAACGTGATACTTTGTCTCCTGATAGATTATCAATATGCTTATGCCAAGTATCGATATTTGTAGTTAATATACAGCCACTATAACGGCTCCATTGTTCATTAGTTATTGAGCAATTACTTGACGGGCAGCATATCATAAGCGTGATGGGGAAATGGACTTCAGGCGAAGAAGACTCATGACAGCTGAGTCAGTTTTGCATACGTTTCTATGAAAATTGTGTATTATATCTTAAATTTTAAAGTTTTAAAACATATTTTATGTTTTGACTTTTTGAAGCACACAATTTCTGAAGAATATTAAAATTTAATTAAAATTTAAATTGAATATTTAAGTAATTTTATTTATTGATTTACTTTTGAAATGTTACACAAAAATTGTGTCACAATTTATAAAATGAAACAATTGACTATGTAACTGACTGACGTTGCATGACAATAGTGTTTAAGAAAGATACAAATTTGTTCCCAGAAAGTTGTCTCTGTTAAGAAGACATTTGTATTTGTTAAACAAAAATACATTTAAGTACTCACTGTGAAGAAGACAAATATTTTAATATCGTGTTTCGGTGATGGTACAAAAAGAAACTATTTTCTCATTGAAAAATCATCAGTTTATGTCTTGAGTAGTTTTATCGTAGATTATCGTGGATTTATGACCTGCTCAATATATCGATAATCGCGGTATCATGAGTTTGTCATGAGATAATCATCATCGTAAGCCTTGTAGCGCTTATCATATCGTATCGTGAGGTACCCAGAGGTTCCTACCCCTACTTGTAATGCCACCACTAGCATGTCACAATTAGAGAACTATTAATACTACAGTATACATAAACTAGGGATGCTGCTTGTTTTTTCAGACCAATATCAGTACAGGTATTCACTCTTTGAATAGGCCTACTCACTGATACAGAGTACCGATACCTCTCGTCTAGTACTTTTGTTGAATAAAATGTAATTTAACATACGACAAAAAAAGTTGTGAACAAAGAACTTTCTTTCTGACACAAATGATGATTGACTTTGGTGTCAAACTGTCACAGTATAGCACCAACTAGTGGCTACCAGCTATTGACTTATTCTTTTTTTTTTTTTTTTTGTGTGTGTATGTGTGCGTGCGTTTGCGTGCTTTTGCTGCGTTTGCGTGTGTGCGTTTGCGTGTGTGCGTTTGCGTGCGTGCGTGCGCGTGCGTGCAAATACGTATAAATTTATACTCATTAATTCACCTAAAACCTTATAAATATCCCATTACCCTTCGCCTTAACCAAGTACTTCAGAATCTTGCCAGAGTCGTGAGGTTCAAATGGTCAGGAGACCAGAGAAAAGGTCAGAAAAAATAAAGAGAAAGGAAAGATAAATCAAAGTGAAATCCAGCACCGACCAAACACTTCCTGCCTTCCCCATGGTTACAAAATCAAAGTCTTACGCCAACCCCGGAAGCCTCTAAATTCCAGCAAATTAGCGAGATCTCAAGAGACCAGAGGAAAAACTAAAGAGAGGAAGGAGGGAAGGATCGATGAGGTAGAGTGAGATCCATAGCAGCCAGTACATCCAATCCATCAAAGTGAAATCCAGCACCAACCAAACCCCTCCTGCGTGGTTACAAAACCAGAGACTTATGCCAACCCCAGAAACCTCAAACTTCCAATAAATTGAGATCTCAAGTGACCAGAGGAAAAACTAAAGAGAGGAAGGAGGGAAGGATAGATAAAGCAAAGTGAGATCCACAGACACCAGCACCCACTGATTCAAGGGGCTGTGGGAGGGAGAGGCAACTTCTGTTTGAGTTTCAGTAGATGCTGGCGCGATGGATCTGGCATGCATAAGGAGCACCACCAAAGAAAGAAGCCGTCAACCGCGGTCCAGCAAAGCGAGCACCGCCCCCCCCCCCCCCCCCCCCAGGAATCCCCAGGCCGCGGCAGCACCAATGCCACCCCCAAGCCACCCGAGCGGACACCGGTCGGCGAGCCGACCCAGACGCCCGGAACACCTCCGCCCCAGCCCCGGCCCACACCCCCGAGCCCAAGGCCGCAGAACGAGGCCCGGCGGGCCCCCACAGCGCCCCACCGGTCCCCAGACCCCATCCCCCCACGACCCCCCCGCACCCCACCCAAACCCGCCACCCACCACGACCCAGGCCCCGCCACCCCCGGCCCCCAAACCTCCGAACACACCCCGACCCCCAACACCCAACCCCCCACCCACCCATACCTCCCCCCCCCCCAAACAAGCCCCCCCCCCCCCCCCCCGACGACCGCCACCCCCCCCCCGCGAACCCCGCCCCCTGCGAGACCCCCCACCCCCACCCCCGGAAACCGGCACCGGGCAGCAGCGCAGAGAGGGAAGACGTGCCCACCCCACCTCCAGCCGTGCGAAAGGAGCACAGCGGCGGGAGGGGGGAAGCAGAGGAGGAAGCACCGGGGGAGAGGCGGAACACCAGAACGCCGAGCCCGGTGGGAAGAGGCCCCGGTCGTCACGCCAGCGTACTAGTGACACCTAACCCTGTTACTGAGTCCGCCAGCTCGCCGACTGGCGAGCTCTACCCTTACACCGTGAATGTGGCCCCACCCAGTGTATATACAAGTGTGTGCGTGTGGTGCATTAAAATTGGGAGCAGGTGAGTCGGAGCAGAGGCTAGTGACTTATTCAAAGTCAGATTTTTTTTTTCTTGCCCTTTTAATTGCCCTTTTTTTGGCAGCCTCCGCGAGTACCCTGCCAATACCTTAAAATATGGCCTATATTGGCCCGATACTGATACCCTGTGTTGGTACTCACTATCTCTAACAAATACATAATATAACAGCATGGTTCTATGTCACATGCATAATCTGGAGAAGTTCTAAATCAATATTTATCCAATGACATCTAAAAAATAAAAAAATAAAAAAAAAACACTGAAAATGTAAATCAAATACATCATATTCACCATTGATGCTGATCATTAAATGTTTGTATTAATGTTCACACAATGCTCCAGACAAGTCAAACACGGCTTGCTCTGAAGACCAGACAATGACAAAATGCAGGGCCACGGCCAATTGAGGCCAATTACAAATATGACTCGCTAAAAAATAAAAAATAAATAAAAAATAAATAAATAAATAAATAATGCTATTGTTAATATAGTTTTTTAACATAATTTGAAAAAATGCTATGGACAGATCATATGAAAATTACAGCTCATAGAAGTTGGAAATTGATTGGGAAAAAAGAAAAGAAAAAAAGAAAAAGACTTTTACACAATTGTACTGGAAGCAGTGGAAATTACAAAATTAATGGACTAGACGGTTGTGGTGGTGGTGGTGGTGGGGGGGTGGGGGGGGGGATACAATTTTGAGGGACATATTATATATTATTGAAATTTAGGTTGTAAATAAAAATATAGTTCAGTGCTTCTGTTAGTAAGGCCACCAGAAAAAGCAATTGCTGGCCCTGGTGGCTCACCCCTGATAAATCATTTCACAAGGACAGTGCGTTGATCGACAGTCGTCAGGAAGCAGACAACTCTCCAACAACTTCTTGACATTTTATATTGTCCAAAACCTAGGTGAGATACTTCTGCCATAATAATAATAATAATAATAATAATAATAATAATAATAATAATAATAACTAGAAATGCCATTTCTGGGGAAATGGCGTGTGAAGGCTGGAGATCTGAATGAATACCTGTGGAATGATTTGGAATAATGTTGAATGATGCTGAATGATATTGAATGATATTGAATGGTGTTGAATTATATTGAATGATGTTGAATGATATTGAATGATGTTGAATGATACTGAATGACATGGAATGAGCTTAACATGCTGAAGTTGGAATGGTTTAAATTCATCCAGAAATCTAGAACCAGTTGAAGGAAGACAAATACCACAAAAGTAAAAATAAATCAGCAAGAAACAAGAAAAGGAAGAAATCAAGTAAGAAAGGGAGGAAGTAGCAAGTAATCGGGTAAGCAATGGAGTAAAGTGAGAAGAATTAAGTAAGCAATGAAGTAAGGAGGGTAGAATCGACTTAATAAGCAATGGAGTAATAGTCACGTTGTTGAAATCAGGTCACATTTGCATTAGTATAATAAGCTAGCATTAGCATGCTATTGCTAATATTAGCAATAGCATGCTAATGTAGCATTTGCATTCTAATCGAGCATTAGCATTAGAATGCTAACTTAGCATTAGCATGCTAAGCTAACCTTAATATTAATATACTAAGCTAACATTAGCATTAGCATGCTAACTTAGCATTAGCATGCTAACTTAACATTAGAATTAGCATGCTAAGCTAACATTAGCATTAGCATGCTAAGCTAACATTAGCATGACCATGCTAACATTAGTATTAGCATGCTAAGCTAACATTAGCATGTTAACTTAGCATTAGCAGTAGCATGCTAAGCTAACATTAGCATGCTAAGCTAACATTAGCATTAGTATGCTAACATTAGCATTATCATGCTAACATTAGCATTAGCATGCTAAGCTAACATTAGCATTAGCAAGCTAAGCTAACATTAGCATTCACATACTAGCTTAGCATTAGCATGCTAAGCTGACTTAGCATTAGCATGCTGAACTGACTTAACATTAGCATGCTAAGCTAACATTAGCATTCACATACTAGCTTAGCATTAGCATGCTAAGCTAACATTAGCATTAGCATGCTAGCTTAGCATTAGCATGCTAAGCTGACATTAGCATTAGCATGCTGAGCTAACTTAGCATTAGCATGCTAAGCTAACATTAGCATGAGCATACTAGCTTAGCATTAGCATGCTAACATTAGCATTAGCATGCTAAGCTAATATTAGCATTATCATGCTAGCTTAGCATTAGCATGCTTAGCTAACATTAGCATTAGCATGCTAAGCTAACATTAGCATTATCATGCTAGCTTAGCATTAGCATGCTTAGCTAACATTAGCATTAGCATGCTTAAGCTAGCATTAGCATGCTCACTCAGCACTAGCATGCTCACTTCCTGTTGAAATTGGGTCATTTCCTGTTGAAATAGGGTCACTTCCTGTTGATTTTCGGTCACTTCCTGTTGATATGAGGTCACTTACTGTTAAAATCAGGTCACTTCCTGTTGAAATCGGGTCACTTCCTGTTGACTTTAGGTCACTTCCTGTTGATTTTAAGTCACTTCCTGTTGATTTTAGGTCACTTCCTGTTGATATGAGGTCACTTCCTATTGAAATCAGGTCACTTTCTGTTGAAATCAGGTCACTTCCTATTGATTTGAGGTCACTTCCTGTTGATATAGGTCACTTTCTGTTCAGGTCGGGGAATATCCTGGCAAGAATCACAGGCATACCTAATCAATTGGCCAAAATGGCCGCCGCCTTGGGGGGCCAGGTTGGCGAGAAACCTGGGCATATCATTTGTCTAAAATGGCCGCTGTGCATGGTAAGTTGGAAAATGGTCGGCGTGCGTGTTAATTAGGTGGTAAGATGGAAGAGCTCATGGCATGAATTGGTGGAATATATTGAAGTTGGAATGAAGTGAATCGGATGAATAATGTGGAAGTAAATGTGAAATGTAGAATCGCCCATGTAGAATGTGGGAAATAATCGGGTGCGAAATCGAGAATGTTGGCACTGAAAAGCTGGAAGAGGTCATGGCGTGAAATGGTGGAATATATTGAAGCTGGAATGAAGTCAATCGGATGAATAATGTGGAAGTAAATGTCAAATGTAAAATGTGGGAAATAATCGGGTGCGAAATCGAAAATTGTGGGTAACGCATGAATTTTGGAACTGAAAAGTTGGAAGAACTCATGGCATGAATTGATGGAATATATTGAAGTTGGAATGAAGTTAATTGGATGAATAATGTGGAAGTAAATGGAAAATGTAGAATGTGGGAAATAATCGGGTGCGAAATCGAGAATTGTGGGTAACGCGTGAATTTTGGAACTGAAAAGCTGGAAGAGCTAATGGCGTGAAATGGAATATATTGAAGTTGGAATGAAGTCAATCGGATAAATAATGTGGAAATAAATGGAAAATGTAGAATGTGGGAAATAATCGGGTGCAAAATCAAGAATTGTGGGTAAGGTGTGAATTTTGGAACTGAAATGCTGGAATAGCTCATGGCATGAATTGCTGGAATATATTGAAGCTGGAATGATGTGAATCGGATGAATGATGTGGAAGTAAATGGAAAATGTAGAATGTGGGAAATAATCGGGTATGAAATCGGGAATTGTGGGTAACGGGTGAATTTTGAACTTGAAAAGCTGGAAAAGCTCATGGCTTGAATTGCTGGAATATATTGACGTTGGAACGACGTCAATTGGATGAATAATGTGGAAGTAAATGGAAAATGTAGAATGTAGGAAATATTCGGGTACGAAATCGGGAATTGCTGGTAAGGCGTGAATTTTGGAACTGAAAAGCTGGAATAGCTCATAGCATGAATTGCTGCAATATGTTGAATCTGGAATTATGTGAATAGCATGAAAATGTGTAAGTAAATGGAAAATGTAGAACGTGGGAAATGTTCGGGTACGAAATCGGGAATTGTGGGTAAGGTATGAATTTCGTAACTGAAAAGCTGGAATAGCTCATGGCATGAATTGCTGGAATATATTTAAGCTGGAATGATGTGAATAGCATGAAAAATGTTTAAGTATATGGAAAATGTAGAATGTGGGAAATATTCAGGTACAAAATCAGGAATTGTGGGTAAGGTGTGAATTTTGCAACTGAAAAGTTGGAATAGCTCGAAGAGCTCATGGCTTGAATTGGTGGCATATATTTAAGTTGGAATGAAGTCAATCGGATGAATAATGTGGAAGTAAATGGAAAATGTAGAATGTGGGAAATATTCGGGTACGAAATCGGGAATTGTGGGTAAGATGTGAATTTTGGAACTGAAAAGCTGGAATAGCTCATAGCATGAATTGCTGGAATGTTGAAGCTGGAATGACGTGAATAGCATGAAAATGTGTAAGTAAATGGAAAATGTAGAACGTGGGAAATGTTCGGGTACGAAATCGGGAATTGTGGGTAAGGTGTGAATTTTGTAAATGAAAAGCTGGAATAGCTCGAAGAGCTCATGGCTTGAATTGCTGGAATATATTTAAGTTGGAATGAAGTCAATCGGATGAATAATGTGGAAGTAAATGGAAAATGTAGAATGTGGGAAATATTCGGGTACGAAATCGGGAATTATGGGTAAGGCGTGAATTTTGGAACTGAAAAGCTGGAAAACTCATGGCTTGAATTGCTGGAATATATTGACGGAACGACGTCAATCGGATGAATAATGTGGAAGTAAATGGAAAATGTAGAATGCGGGAAATATTCGTGTACAAAATCGGGAATTGTGGGTAAGGCGTGAATTTTGGAACTGAAAAGATGGAAGAGCTCATGGCTTGAATTGCTGGAATATTTTGAAGCTGGAATGATGTGAATAGCATGAAAATGTGTAAGTAAATGGAAAATGTAGAACGTGGGAAATGTTCGGGTACGAAATCGCGAATTGTGGGTAAGGTGTGAATTTTGTAACTGAAAAGCTGGAATAGCTCATGGCATGAATTGCTGGAATATATTTAAGCTTGAATGATGTGAATAGGGTGAAAAAGGTGGAATTAAATGTGAAATGTAGAATCTCCCATTAAGAATAATGGTGAAAAATCGGGTATGAAATCGGGAATTGTGGGTAAGCCGTGAATTTTTTAACTGAGAAAAATGGAAGCAGTCGTTGAGTGAATGTTTGGAATAGTTTGTAATTGGAACGGAGTGAATCGGGTGAAAAATGTAGAAGTAGATAGCGCCCAAAAAAGTGGGGGGAATAATAACTGAAACTAGAAAATGCCATTTCTGGAGAAATGGCGTGTGAAGGCTGGAAGAGCTGAATGAATACCTGTGGAATGATTTGGAATAATGTTGAATGATGTTGAATGATATTGAATGGTGTTGAATGGAAAGTGTAGAATGTGGGAATAATCGGCTATGAAATCGGAAATTGTGAATTTTGGAACTGAAAAGCTGGAATCGCTCATAGCATGAAATACTGGAATGTACTGAAGTTGGAATGAAGTAAATCGGATGAATAATGTGGAAGTAAATGGAAAATGTATAATGTGGGAATAATCGGCTACGAAATCGGAAATTGTGAATTTTGGAACTGAAAAGCAGGAATCGCTCATAGCATGAATTACTGGAATGTACTGAAGTTGGAATGAATAAGGGGAAGGACTGGATAAGTTTTCAACTTATTCCTACTCCCTTGAACATATAAATCGATATTTATTGGATGTTTCTTTTATTTTTACTTTTAACTTTCTTTATTTGTTTATGTGTTTATATAATTATATATATATATATATATATATATATATATATATATATATATATACACGTGTTCAATAAACTTCAACTACAACTACTGGAATGTACTGAAGTTGGAATGAAATGAATCAGATGAATAATGTGGAAGTAAATGTGAAATGTAGAATCTCCAAAATGTTGAATGTGGGAATAATCGGCAACAAAATCGGAAATTGTGAATTTTGGAACTGAAAAGCTGGAATCGCTCAGAGCATGAAATACTGGAATGTACTGAAGTTGGAATGAAGTGAATCGGATGAATAATGTGGAAGTAAATGGAAAATGTATAATGTGGGAATAATCGGCTACGAAATCGGAAATTGTGAATTTTGGAACTGAAAAGCTGGAATCGCTCATAGCATGAAATACTGGAATGTACTGAAGTTGGAATGAAGTGAATCGGATGAATAATGTGGAAATAAATGTGAAATGTAGAATCTCCAAAATGTAGAATGTGGGAATAATCGGCTACGAAATCAGAAATTGTGAATTTTGAAACTGAAAAGCTGGAAGAGCTCATGGTGTGAATTACTGGAAAATATTGAAACTGGAATGAAGTGAATCAAATAAAAAAGGTGGAAGTAAATGTGAAATGTAGAATCTCCCATTAAGAATAATGGGGAAAAATCGGGTACGAAATCGGAAATTGTGGATAAACGGTGAATATTTGGAATAAACAAAATGCAAGCAAGCATGTCATGAATATTCGGAATATGTTAAAATTGGAGTGACGAAAATCGGATGAATTAGGTGGAAGTAGTTACACGTCAAAAAAGTGGGCGGAATAAGAAGAAGAAGAAGAAGAAGAAGAATAAAGAATGAATAACATATGTGTGAAGGCCACCAGCCTTCACACAATGAATGAATAACATATGTGTGAAGGCCACCAGCCTTCACACAATAAAGAATGAATAACATCTGTGTGAAGGCTGGTGGCCTTCACACAATAAAGAGTGAATAACATATGTGTGAAGGCCTCCAGCCTTCACACAATAATAATGATGATGATGATGATGATAATGATAATAATAATTGTACATTATATATGAAAATAAATTCCAAATATTACAAGAGTTAAGTGTAAATTTTGGCATTCAGTCATTATGACATTTTCCCGACAGGATTATGCCTTTTTAATTGTAAATGATATTTTTTCTTGAAAAATATGACATTTCTTATAGCCTTATAACTGGTGTCAGTAGCAATGCAACAGTAAATTATTAAGTTTTAACAATCCTGACACCTCGCTGCCCTTTATGACGAAGAGTCAGATTTTCTTTATAACATTACCAATAAAAAAATCCCTCATTTTAAATTTGGAGGGAGTTGATGCTGGCTTCTTCTGCTGCACACTGCAAATATCATTTCCATACACGAGAATTTGCCATTTGTTCCGCTTCAGCTTCTTGCCATGGTGGAAATGTCCAGTTGGGCCTCAAGGACAATTACGAATGTCTGAGATTTTATTTTTCCCAGAGTGAGAAGTGTAAAATTCAGCCAAAATATCAAGAAATAAAGCAGTTTGTCAGCAGGGCCCACAAACACCTCTCAGAGTGACAACTCGGCTTTGAAAGAACGCAGATCGAGAGCATTAATATCCATTTGGCTCCATCCCATTTGAGTTTTCAGCTCGAGTCATGTTCATGTTGGCTGCCTTTTTCTCTCAGTCCTGCTTTCCTACTCACTCTCATTAAAAAGTTACATTTCTAGAATTGTGAAACTACTATTCATTGCTTACAACAATGCATTAAGTTCCGTTTATTACTCTCAGCTTCCCAGAAACAAATAAATCTATCCAGTCAGAGGAGTGTTATTTAAGATATGGTCTGTGAAAACACTTTATCTTCACAAACCTCGAGTTCAACCTCCGATTGAAAATTAATGCTGCAAAAAAATAAATAAAGGAACAATTGTTGAGTGTATATGCTATGTAGGCATGTATATGTACTGCTATTTTTTTTTTTATTTTTTTTTTTTTAAATCCAAACATTATGCACTGCTTATAAAAATTAAAGGAACAAAGTGTTCCCTTAATTGTTATTTATTTTTTTACCAATGTATAATGCAAAATATAAACAGTATAATAAAATTTAGGCAATATGTATTGTTTGTTTTTTAACCGCCAAGGTCAAATTATCCTAATTTGGATCATCATCACTTTGTATCCACTACCCATATCTGTTTTGCTTATTATGATTAATGCACTAATATATATTATATTATTATATTACAATATATTATTTAGGCAAATTGGGGGGTGACGATCAGCACCCACATCACTGATTTTTTTTTTTAATAATCCATATTCCTTACTTAAAAATATTTTAATTACAAGTTCTCAGAAGTGCAAACGGGATCAAGTTTTGATTAAAAATTTCAGAAATTAATCATTTTCACATCATTCTGCTCTGAAACAAAATATGGGGAAAAGGTTATTAGACTCATCAGCTGTAATCATACAAAGAATATGTTCTGATGACATTTGACAAAATCGGAATTAAAATGCTATAGAACCTTCCAGCTGGCGTCACTTTACCCAGAATGCTTAGCGACCGCTTACCCTCTTGATGGACAAACAAACTGTAGAAAGACACGAAGGGAGCAGCGTTTTCGGTGAACGATTCATCTAAACATGACAAATGTTCCAATAAACGTCCATAGTTATCGCGACACACTAGAACCAGCCGTTCTTAGCCGGTATTGGCAAACGCTGGAGTAGGTTGGAGGGAAAGATCCGTATCTGCTTTCACAATCGGCCTGATCAAAGCAAGCCACAACGTTCCCCCAAGTAACTTATCACAATACTTTGAATGATCTCATTGTGAAGAAGAGCGCCTACACATGGGAGGACTTTGACGCCATCAAGAGCCTGGATTCTTAGAACTATTTTGTGTCTGGATGGGTGAAGGATGCCGGCTGCGTTCAACACAACGTTTGTCTCGTAGCAGCAAAGGTATGTTCTATTTATCTTTTGGTTGACACGGGTTACTGGTGTAAAATGTTATTCATGAAATCGTTTGTGTTGGATAAACTCGTCTTTCTGTACGTCCGCGGCGCCTCCCGGAAGGTAAACATCCCATAACAAATGAATGTAGAGAGCTTGATTTTCGGCAAGCGTTTTCGTTAAAAGGTAGGAAATATGTCAAGTGTCACCAAAAAAAACGACACTACATTACTGCGAATCATTGAAACCAGTCGTATCGCTAGCTGGAAAAAAAAAAAAAAAAAAAAGTTTACTTTCACGCTAGCCACCGTGCTAGTCTTTAACTCCTCACCAGGGGCGGACTGGGGGGAAAAAGCAATTGTATCTGATTGCAGAGCGCAGAACGGACACTCCTCCCCCGGCAACGGAACACTCCGCCCCCTAAGCGGAACATTCCTCCCCCGCCAGGCTACGGTAGTCTTACAGGACAAAAGGCAGAATAGCGACTTAATGGAAAACCGAGTCTATTAATGGCCATGACAAGCAAATCTTTATTGCATAAAGTTACAAACTTCACAAACGTAGCACATATGAAACAGACTATTTAGAATCCCGTAAATAATATTTTTATATTTATAAGGTGTTGTATTGTGATAGAAATGCAAAAGGTTTTTCTTTTAATGCAAGGAATCAACTTTTTTTCTTTTTCTTTTTTTTTTTTTAACCAAGGCGGTATCAGGTTTATCCTTCTCCAAAAATGCTCTTATGTAAATTTCCAAAAAGTTTCGTAACCTAGAGCTACCTTTTTAAAAAAACAATATTTCATGCTCCTAATTACCATATTATGAACCACAATCACATTCTCATACTCTTATCAATATAAACCCAATATTCAGTTTAAAATTTGATATTACAAAAAACAAAATCATAAAGCCACTTGATCTTTTCTTCATCTCGCCAGTAGAACGTATCAGAATTATATTTTTCAAAGTAATTAAATATACACTCCCTTAGATCATCATAAAGTGTAGTAGTGTACAGTACAAAAGAAAATGAAGCTCACTTTCCACATCATTCAAATCACACATTTCACATATGATATCATATGGTAATTAGTAGGGGTGGGAATTTCTGACATGAGGCCGATTCGATATGTATCTCGATACACAGGTTGCGATTCGATTGAAAAACTATCTTTCAGAACAGAACGATTCGATACGGTTCGATTAAGTTTGGGAACGATACAATTTTCGATTCGATACGATTCATTTCAATATTCAAAACTTATAGTGACATTTGTTGCTTGTAAATATTAATCTTAAAACACCACAAATTTTTACAGTATCTACAAATGTGTTAAAAAAGAACAACAACAAAAACGTCTTCTATATTTTTTATATATTGAATCAATTATTTAAATAGACCACAACAAAGGGCTGGGCGATATGACTGAAAAATGTATCAGTTTAAATATTTCTTAGTCGTTATTGACAGTTATAATTGTTTTTTTTGTTTGTTTTTTTTTCTCTTCAAAATAAGGATCAGGAAAACAAAAGGCTGATAATTTAAATGTGAAATATAAATATTTAACCTTTAGATAGACACCAACACAATTAAACAGAATATGTGCACATTGTGAAGTATTTCAGAAACATAAATTTAAGACATGAAATAAACCTACCGTCCAACCAAAAGAAATATGAAGCCACCTTATGGAACAATAAATCTATCAAACACATTTTAACCACTTAATATATGCAAAAATATTTCCAAAAGTGCATTTCCCTTTTTATCAACAATTTTTGTTTTTAATAATTTTTGTTTTTCTTTCATCACATTCATTTTTGGTTAATGTATGACATCTTTTTTGTTTTTTTAATCTGAGACACGATGATGACCACGGAATCACTTCCGTTTATGTTTTGTTTTTTGGGCTGTCGTTCATTTTGAGTTTGATGACGTAATCTCGGGCACGTCTCAGTTCTCCTATCTGTTGCTCATGCTAGTTGTGTACATTGACAGGGAGCCACAAACTGAGAAATGAGATACTTGCAGTGTGCTTTTAGCTTAGCTGGTGTGTTGGCTGTGGGACATACCTGTGTCGTTTGAATCCATGCATTGGATCGTCACGGGAGTTATTCTTTTGGGTCGCGCGCAATACCAACGCCGGCCCGGGACATACAAGTGCACCGAGAGGACTCGATAGCCATGGGAAATACCGAGATGTACGGCACCGGCTTCTGCGAACTGTCTCCAGTTGCAAGTTGTCACTCGTTGTGCGCGACTGCGCGCGCGCGCATGCCGTGTCGCGAGCACGGTGTTGACGGTAGGCTCCCCCCAAAAAAGGTGCGTAATGTCTTTGCATTATGTTTACAACATCCGGGGAATGAAGCGTCTCTGAGCGCTACTTTGCTAGCTCTCTGTAAACACGGAAGTAGTTTGAATAGTGATGCTCCTGAAATGTAAACAAAACAAGTACAGCACGGCGCAGAACTCTTGCTATTGTTATGAAAACCATAAAGCCTCACTTGCAACCGATTCAAAGCCACGCGATATCCGGTCCACAGCTTTACAAGCAATGTATCTAAGGATTCCCGGCGGATTTTGTATCGGTTGACAAGTCTGCTACCGATACGGTCGTTTGGCTCCCCTTGACAAACGATGGTTCGGTCGAATCGGTTTTTTGTCCCATCCCTAGTAATTAGTAAATCAACCAGTTTCAATGACTAGAGTGAGAATACCAGACCTTCTCTGAGCAACCAATGATCTCTGATTTCTAGACAGTCGAGATAGATCATTCATCATTGTTCAGGAATAAACCTGACCTTGAGTGGCATACATGTTCTCAGTTTAGGCTTTAATGAAACACCTTGAGACCAGGTTTCTTCAAACTTCAAGAGAAGCTTATATTTAATGGAATGGACATGACAGCACAGGTTATTCCTATATTGCGTATTGTAGTGATGAGAACATAATTCACCCACGGAAGTTGGAACGAAGGGGGAGTTCCTGGTGGGAGGAGTTGGATAGTGTAGAATATTCTGGAATATTAGTATGTTAAGAATTGACCCAATGCGGGTGCCAGAGATTGCCCCTCCTAGAGGTTGGCTGGTGGAGAGCTCCCGGAGGAAGAGAAGTTTGTTTTTTGTTCGACGCTTCCTGTTGCGGACTCCGGAGTAAAGCCACGTTCAGGAAAACGTGTGTCTCTGTTCTTTATTACCACCACACACAACATGGTGTCAGAAGTCTAAGACTCATTATTTTTGTGGCGACTTCATGTGGTGAGTTTTATTTTATCGTCGAGCGGGACCATTGTACTACCACGCTAGTTTTTTTTTTTCACGACGCGTAATGGCGGACGGATTCAGACGACCTGACCCGCTGCTGTTTGATGGCAACATTGCCGAGAACTGGCGCATGTTTGAGCAGGAGTACGACATTTTCATTGCTGCAGCGCACTCTGATAAACCAGCACGGACTCGAGCTTACATTCTTTTGAACCTCGCCGGACCCGAAGCCATCGAGCGAGAAAGGGCTTTCATTTACGCCGCGGAGGTGCGTGACGACGACGGCGACGGACGTGTCCTCATTCCCGCAGAGTCGAAGGAGGACCCGGAATGCCTCAAGAGGAAATTCAGGGAAATGTGCAATCCTCAAACGAATTTGACAATGGAGCGCCACAAGTTCAACACACGTAACCAAAAGTCTGGTGAGACCATTGAATCTTACGTGAGTGATTTAAGGATCAAAGCTAAGAGCTGCAACTTTGGTGAGCTGAGTGAAGAGCTAATCAGAGACCGTCTAGTATGTGGTATAAATAATGACCAACTCAGAAAGACCCTGTTACGTGACAGTAATTTGACTCTGGCCAAGGCAGTTTCAGTCTGTCAGATTTATGAATTAAACGAAGAGCACAACAAAACTTTGATGTCCCCGCACAGTGTTGTTACAAATGTGGATGTTGTGCAAACCAAACGTGCGAGAAGGCGAGAATATGACAAGGCGAAGTCTGGCAGTAAACCAGACTCATCACTGCTAATCACCGACTGTAATAGTTGTGGTGGTAGTCATGTGGCAAAACGAAACAAATGTCCTGCTTTTGGCCAGCAATGTAATGCATGCAAGAAAATGAACCACTATGCGAAGTGCTGTAGATCAAGACTTCAGTTTGACAGGCAAAGGCAGAGAAAGTCGGTTCACCAAATTGACATGGGTCGAAGGGGGGACAGTGAAAGTGACAGTGATGGCAACAATGAAACTTACTATGTGAATGGACTAGCACTGGAAATAACAGTTGATTCAACTGGTGCACAGACTGAGAAGAAAGAAGAGGCTTTTGCCACTCTACAAATTAATGACAATTCGGTCGAAATGAAAGTGGACACCGGTGCTAAGTGCAATGTCATCTCTATAATGACTTTTGAAAAGATTAAACGTAATGAACAGGTGAAGCCATGTAGGAAACCTACCAATCTCATTGCTTATGGTGGCGGCAAGATAAAAACAAGAGGATTTGTTGACCTATTCTGCCACCTAGGGGCCAAGTGTTATACAATACCTTTTTTCATCATCAATGAGAATGTGCTGCCGTTGCTTGGACTTAAAGCTTCACTACAAATGGGACTTGTGACTCTCAGCAAAGACGTCCATCAGGTAAATGTCTCTGCAGTTCAAGATTTCGCTCAGCAGATCAAAGAAGAATATAGTGACCTATTTGAGGAGGAGCTTGGGAAACTACCAGTCATGTATTCAATGACACTCGACCCGGAGGTGAGACCAGTAGTTCGGCCTGCACATCGCATTCCTGTCGCAATGAAAGACCAAGTCAAGGCTGAGCTAGACAGAATGGAGAGGTTAGGTGTCATAACACCAATCTCAGAGCCAACTGATTGGGTATTCTCCATGGTCGCTGCTAACAAAAAGGATAAAAAGGAAATCCGGATCTGCATTAATCCAAAAGACTTAAACACTGCTTTGAAAAGACCACATCATCCAATGCGCACAGTGGATGAGGTTGCATCACAAATGTCTAATGCAACAGTTTTCTCGGTTCTAGATGCAAAAAAATCATTTTGGCAGATATCACTGGACCACAAGTCTTCAATGCTAACCACTTTCAGTACCTGCTTTGGTCGCTACAGATTCCTGCGGATGCCGTTTGGAATCAGCTCTGCCAGTGAAGTGTTCCAACGTTCCATGGAGCAAATCTTCGCTGGTTACCCCTGCGCGATCATTGTGGATGACATACTCATCGGAGGCAAGGACATTGAGGAGCATGATGCAAACCTGAGAAAGGTACTCAACAGAGCCAGAGAAGTCAAATTGAGACTCAACCCTGTAAAATGCAAGTTCAGGCTGGAACAGGTCAGTTATGTTGGACATGTTTTCACTGCTCAAGGTCTGAAAGCTGACCCATCCAAAACAAAAGCAATCAGTGAAATGCCAGTGCCGACTGATCTTCAAGCTTTGCAAAGATTTCTCGGCATGACAAACTATCTTGGGAAATTTATCCCCAACTTCAGTGAAATCTCTGCTCCGCTCCGACAATTAACACACAATAACACTGAGTGGTTATGGCAGGTACAGCAGCAATGTGCTTTTGAGACTTTAAAAGCACATATGTCAAGCCCTCCGGTACTGCCATACTATGATGTTCACAAGCCTGTGACACTGACTTGCGACGCTTCTCAATATGGACTCGGTGCAGCATGCCTGCAGAAAAGCAAGCCTGTGGCTTATGCCTCACGTTCTCTCACTGACACAGAGACTCGGTGCGCCCAAATTGAAAAGGAGCTGCTAGCAGTCGTATTTGCATGTTCAAAATTCCATGATTACATCTATGGCAAACCAGTGACCATTGAAACTGACCACCAACCCCTGGTAACAATTATCAAAAAGCCTATCCATGTAGCGCCAGCCAGATTACAACGCATGATGTTAAGGCTTCAAAAGTACAACATCCACCTCGTGTACAAGAGTGGAAAGCAGATGCATCTGGCTGATGCTTTGTCAAGGGCTCCTAGAAACACCAGAGCTCAGCTCGCGGCTGAAGTGGATGATTTTGATGTGATGTCAGTCTGCTATGTGTCTTCTGCTCGTTTGCAGGAACTGAGAGAGCACACTGCCACGGATCCAACTCTTCAGAAGCTCAGCTGTACTATCAAGAACGGCTGGCCGAACAAATTGCACAACCTCCCGAATGTAGTGCGTCCCTACTTTCCATTCAGGGATGAACTGACGGTCAAGAATGACATTGTCATGAAGGGCCAGAAGACTGTTATCCCTCTGTCCTTACAAAAGACTTACACGTGCATTCTGCACCGGGGACACCCAGGTGCAGAGGCCACAAAACGGAGAGCGAGAGGAATCGTGTTTTGGCCAACATTGACAAAAGATATTGAAGAGGAGGTACAGGCGTGTTCAGTGTGTAACAGCACAAAACCACACCAGCAGAAGGAGCCGCTTCTCCTACACCCTGTTCCAGAGCTCCCATGGTCAACCACAGCAGCAGATATCTTCGATTGGCATGGCCAGCAGTATCTGGTACTTGTTGACTCATACTCGGGCTGGTTTGAGGTTGACCTGTTACGCAATCTGACATCTGCCACAGTCATTGGGAAACTCAAGCGTCACTTCGCAGTCCACGGAGCACCTCATACCCTCATCACGGATAATGGACGTCAGTTTACAAGTCACCCCTTTAAAGATTTTGCAAAGCAGTGGGACTTCAACCATGTGACAAGCAGCCCTGAGTATCCTCAATCCAATGGACTGGCGGAGAGGGCGGTCCGTAGCGCTAAAGGCCTCATGGAGAAATCTTACAGAGACAAATCCGACATCTTTCTCAACCTACTCAACTTAAGAAATATACCTCGGGATACCAAGCTTGGATCTCCAGCACAAAGATTGATGTCACGACAGACACGCACCACTCTACCCGTCTCTAAAAGACTGCTTGAACCCAAAACTGGCAAGCCTCTAGAAGTGCGTGATCAACTTTTCAACCTCAACCTCTTTCTGAAGGACAGGTGGTAAGGCTTCAAACATCAAAAGGATTTGACCGCATCGGAGTTGTAAAAGAAACATGCAAAGAGCCAAGATCATACCTGATTCAGTCAGAAGGACAATCATACAGGAGAAACAGGAAAAACATCTTATCTGTTGCTGAACCTACACCGACGCAGACCACCCCGCAAGACTCTTGTCAGGACACCGAGCTGAATCCAAGGCAAGATACGGACAACGAGCACACTAAGACCCAAGTATCGGTACCTGACCAGTCTTGCTATGATAATGACACATTTTACAGAACCCGTTCAGGACGTGTTTGTAAACCCAACCCAAAGTACAGTGGTTAATTTTTGTTGAAAGTATATTGTTGTTTTCTATTTGGTAGTTACATTGTTTGCATATTGTCGTATATTTGAATGTTCAGATTTTGTTGTTTCTACAGCCTTATGGTAGTCGCACCATCTAAGGAAAAGGGATGTAGAATATTCTGGAATATTAGTATGTTAAGAATTGACCCATTGCGGGTGCCGTAGATTGCCCCTCCTAGAGGTTGGCTGGAGGAGCACTCCCGGAGGAAGAGAAGTTTGTCTTTTGTTTGACGCTTCCTGTTGCGGACTCAGGAGTAAAGCCACGTTCAGGAAAACGTGTGTCTCTGTTTCTTTATTACCACCACACACAACAGATAGGATGAAATGATGAAAGGATAAAAGAACAAAATGTTAGTAGGTCTGTGAGCCTCGCGCAGAGTGAGTTGTTGCTGTTAAACACTGAGAAGCTGATGTCAACAAATCGCCGGTCTTTGGCTCCGGACTTCAACACTCCGCCTCCGACTCCCGTCACTACTCGCTACATTGGTGACCCCGACATCCGCCTCGTTGACGTTTCCGAGGCTGAGAATTTGATCGAATTGAGCGACATGGCGAACTCCGCTGGTCTCAAGTTACCGGAGTTTTGGGAGTCGGCCGCGGCAACGTGGTTTGTACAAGCTGAAGCTCAGTTTGCCATCCGGGGAATTACGGACGATTCCACGCGCTACTACCACGTCGTGTCCGCGCTCGGGAGCTCCACGGCGGCCAGAGCCGTGAGTTTTATCACCTCTCCCCCGGCACCTGATATGTAAGTGGGGCTCAAAGCGTACCTCCTTAAGACCTTCGAGCTGTCACGGCCGGAAAGGGCCCGCCGCCTTTTCGCCTTCCAGGGCCTGGGGGACAGTAAGCCGTCCGAGCTAATGGAAAAAAATGCTGAACCCACTGGCGCGAAGGAGCCGAACTTTTTGTTTATTGAACTGTTTCTGCGCCACATCGCCTCCTCATGTCCAGACAGTGCTAGCGAACACTACCATCTCCGAGCCACGTGCTCTGGCAGAGGAAGCTGACCGTTTTTTCCTGGCCACCCAGCGTTACACCCATGAGATCTTGGCCTCTGCGCGCGCCTTCCCAGTCCCGGCGGCCGCAACGGCACCTCATAAGGCACGCGCTGCCGTGGATGGCCGATCAGCCCCTGGCTTATGCTATTTTCACGCACGTTTTGGAACCAAGGCGAAGAGGTGCCGCGCCCCTTGCTCCTTTGTTGCGTCGGAAAACGGCAACGCCTCCACTCAGTTGCAGCTGTGAGTGGGGGCGCACAGTGCTGTTTATCATGGACACCCTCTCCAGACTCAAATTCCTTTGTGACTCCGGCGCCCGCAGAAGCGTGTTGCCTGCCTCGACTGAAGATGCTGCCGGGGGCACGCACCTGTCAGCGGCCAACGATGCACCTATCCGGACCTACGGCACCAAGACAGTGGATGTATGTTTTGGGGAGCGCCGATTCACTTGGGACTTTGTCACTGCGGACATTTCTTTTTCCCTTCTTGGCGCGGACTTTTTGTGTGCCCACAGTCTACTGGTGGATGTTAAAAATGGCCGCCTGTTGGACGCTTTGACGTTTTCCACTGTTGCTTGTTGGTGTGATGTGGAGACGTTTGAGGGCCTCGCCAGCCCGCTCTCAGATGACGACGTGTTCACGCGGCTTCTTGGAGAATTCCCCAGCCTGACCACGCCTACATTTGCAGCCACTTCTCCCAAGCATGGGGTTGAGCACCACATTGAGACCGTGGGCCCGCCGGTTCACGCTAAGCCTCAACCCTGATAGATTGGCCACAGCTAAGTCCGAATTCGCCAACATGGAACGCCTTGGCATAATTCGTCGTTCGGACAGCCCGTGGGCTTCCGAAGTCGGACGGCTCCACACGATCGCTATCCGGTCCCGCACATACAGGACTTCTCTGCCCACCTGGCAGGTGCGAAGGTGTTTTCCAAGGTGGACTTGGTATGGGGCTATCACCAAGTTCCGGTACACCCCGCCGATGTGCCTAAGACTGCTGTGATAACACCTTTCGGACTGTTCGAGTTTCTCAGGATGCCATTCGGCCTTAAAAACGCGGCCCAGTCTTTTCAGCGTCTCATGGACTCTGTTCTCCGGGACATGCCGTTCATCTTCGTCTACTTGGATAACATCCTAGTGGCCAGCTCCTCCATCGGAGAACAACTTTCACACCTCCGGCAGCTTTTCTCCAAGCTCAGCCAGGCTGGACTGATTATTAACCGAGCTAAATGTGTCTTTGGTGTGCCCGCCATCCAATTCCTCGGCCACCTCATCAACGAGGACGGCGCCACCCCGCTCCCGGCAAAAGTGGAAGCTGTTGCCGCTTTTCCTCGACCCCGGACGACCCAGGGTCTCCGCGAGTTCCTCGGGATGGTGACTTTTTACCACAGGTTCATCCGCCACGCTGCCCATGTGATGCGCCCGCTTTATGACGCACTTAAGGGTGTGGCTCCTAACCGTGCGGTCGACTGGACCGATGTGAGAGTCAAGGCTTTTGAAGAGACGAAAGCCGCGCTGTCCCAAGCGGCCTTGTTGGCCCACCCGCGCCCGGATGCCCCGATCGCCCTCACTACTGATGCATCCGATTTTGCCGTGTGGGCTGTTTTGGAGCAGCGCGTCGAAGGTGCGTGGCAGCCACTCGCCTTTTTCAGCCGCCGGTTGGTCCCTCGGGAGCGCAAGTACAGCACGTTCGACAGGGAGCTCCTTGCTATCTGGCTGGCGATCCGCCACTTCCGCTTCATCCTGGAGGGCCGTGAGTTCACGGTCTTCGTCGATCACAAGCCGCTCACCTTCTCCATGTCGAAGTTGTTCGAGCTGTGGACCACGCGGCAACAGCGCCAGCTATCGTTTATATCTGAATACACCACGGACATCCGACATATCGCTGGCAAGGACAACGTGGTCGCGGATTGTCTGTCCAGGGCAGCCGTCAACACGGTACAGCTGGGCCTCGAGTTTTCCCGGATGGCGGCCAACCAGGCTTCCGATTGTGGCACCCAGTTGCTTCGGGGCTCCGACACCGGGTTGCAAGTTAAAAGGGTGGCGGTCGACGACTCCGGGGTCGAGCTGTGGTGCGACATCTCCATGGGCTGGCCTAGACTGCTGGTGCCCTCTGGTTGGCAGAGGGCCGCCTTCGACGTGGTGCACGGTCTCTCACACCCCGGCAGGAAGGCATCGGCGAGGTTGGTGGCTCAGAAGTTCGTCTGGTCTGGGTTGAAGAAAGATGTACGGGCCTGGGTCGATTCATGCATGAGCATGTCAGCGAGCCAAGGTCCACCGTCACACCAAGGCGCCTTTGGAGACTTTTGTTGTCCCTGCGAGGAAGTTTGACCATGTCAAAGTCAACATCGTAGGTCCGCTTCCTCCTTCCCAGGGCTTCACCTACCTCCTGACGATGGTGGACAGGACGACCCGCTGGCCGGAGGCTGTTCCCCTCACCTCCATATCGACCAGTGACGTGGCCTGAGCGTTTATCGGGACCTGGGTCGCTTGGTTTGGACCGCCGGCGGACCACTCGTCCGACAGGGGTGCACAGTTCACGTCAGAGGTTTGGAACTCTGTTGCTGAAAGCCTCGGGGTCAAGCTACACCGCACCTCCGCTTATCACCCTCAGGCTAACGGGCTGTGCGAACGGTTCCATCGTTCGATGAAAGCCGCTTTGCGCGCTGGACTTTCTGACGGTAATTGGGTCGACAAGCTACCCTGGATCATGCTGGGTCTTCGTACTGCCCCTAAGGAGGACCTGCAGTGTTCGTCGGCTGAGTTGGTCTATGGACAGGTGCTAAGAGTGCCAGGAGATTTCATTCCGGACGCCTCGACGCCTTGGCCCGCACCCAGGCCTGGGCCGCCCGAGGATGCTGCTGGTGCGTTTCAGCCCGTGCCCACGTCGCAGCATGGCACCCCTGTGGCCCGGGTGCCCCCCAACTTGCAGTCGGCCGAGTTTGTTTTCATCCGACACGATGCACACCGTGGTCCCTTGCGTCCCCCCTACGACGGGCCATTTAGGGTCCTGCAGCATGGTGCCAAGACTATGGTCGTGGATGTTGGGGGCCGTTCCGAAACTGTTTCTGCTGACAGGCTTAAGCCGGCTCATGTTGACCTGGCCGGACCCTTGGACTTGCCCCGCACCCCCCGCCACGGCCGCCCTCCTGGGCTGCGCCTGGGAGACCGTGCGGGGTCCCTTCCAGTTGTTCCTGCATCCCCGCCAGTTGGTGCGCGGGACTGTTCTGATGTTTCTGCTGTGCCCCTCTCGGCCGCGCTCCCTGGGTACTTTACCCGCAGGGGTCGGGCAGTTTTGCCGCCCCGTCTCCGGAGTTTGATTATGGGTGTATTCTAGGGGGGCTTGTGTAGTGATGAGAACATAATTCACCCACGGAACGTTGGGACGAAGGGGGAGTTCCTGGTGGGAGGAGTTGGATAGGATGAAAGGATAAAAGAACAAAATGTTAGTAGATCTGTGAGCCTCGCGCAGAGTGAGTTGTTGCAGTTAAACACTGAGAAGCTGATGTCAATAAATCGCCGGTCTTTGGCTCCGGACTTCAACACTCCGCCTCCGACTCCCGTCACTACTCGCTACAGTATGAACTTCCTCAAAAATTGTCATTTTTATTGGCCAGGGAGACTGATTGATGTAATTTGCTCCACTTAAATACCTTCTGATTAGTCCTACCCTCTGCTAGAATAACCAGTCGATTCCATAGCTGTAACATTTCACACTTCCATTGGATAGACCCAGCCCGTATCTCCTTGAATCACTCCAGTCGGAGAAAACCTATATATGTACACCTAAAAAATCGCTCTATTTGGAATAGCATCTATTAATTTATAGTCTTTAATTCCCCACACCCCAGCAGCATAATTTAAAATTGCATATTGCATATACTTGAACTTTGTTAATTACCAATCCCAGAGCTCTTCCAGCTAAGTCAGCAAAGGTCCCTATTCTAACGTTAAAGTCATAAATTCATCAAGAAAAAAGCCCATTTATATACATCAACACATTTTGGGGAACTGAACCAAAGTAAAATGAAAGCTACCTACTGCCCATTGCCAGCTGAGATAGGCTCCAGAACCCACCGCGACCCTTGTGAGGACTAAGCGGTTCAGAAAATGGATGAATGAATTGCTTGACAAAATCTTCCATCTATCCCCTTTTCCATAAACATATATTTAAATATGATATATTGATATGTTTTTGCAAAATGTACTTACTATCATTTTTACGTTGCTCTACAAACATGTTTTTTGTGAAACCAATGTGAGCATTATGTAATGTACATACTTTTGTAACTCAAATAACCACTCCCAAAAAATTTATCTAAATCACATTTATTAAGTGGCAGAAATGGTGCAATCGCTGCAGCATCTGTAAGGGCTGTAATCAGGAATGAAACCAATGAGCTCTCCTTGTTGTCCTCACCCCCAGAAGCATTTTTATTCTTGAAAGATTGTATTGCATTGGATGCAGGGGGTGAGGTTATAGGGGATCCTGTCCATCTCTCGGAATTTGGATGAAAATGCACTCCATTGACGACACCTAATGACCGAAAGAAAAACAAAACAAGAATAAGATGGATCGAGATCAGAGGTGCCTAGGTCAGGTCCTGAAGATCCCCTATCCAGCCTCTTTTCCATGTCTCCCTCCTCCAACGCAGCTGAATCCAAACATCAGCAAGCTATTCAGAAGCCTGATCATGAATCAGGTGTATTGGTGGAGAGAAACATGGAAAACAGGCTGGATAGGGGCTCTCAAGGACAGGGCTTGGACACCCCTGATCTAGTTTAGATAGATAGATTTTTATTAATCCACCCATCCATTATCTTAACACTTATAGTCAAGAGGCCTCCCCCCTACTCTCAACTCACTGTCTCTAGCCACTGAAAGTGTGCTTCCCGACGGAATGATTCCTCTTTGGTCATCACCCAGAAATGGGTGCAGCTCAGGGCCAGGACACGATTGCTCCTTCACTATCATTCAGGAGAGCAAGAATGAAGATTGAACATAAAATCTCCGCTGGTAACTATGAAGCATAAACTAAAAAATAGGCTGGCCTTCATCATCATCATCATCATCATCATCATCATCATCCTTTTCCAACAAGGGTAGTGCAACTAAGTATTCTTTATCAGCATGTTATGTAGCAATCACAATTTATGTTCTTTTCATATTGTATGTCAGAACCAAATGATTCAGTGATTAAGATACCATCTCAAAGTCTACACTCCGTATAGTGAGTGTTATCAGTTCATAACTGTCCTCCATCCATCCATCCATTTTCTTGACCGCTTATTCCTCACAAGGGTCGCGGGGGGTGCTGGCGCCTATCTCAGCTGGCTCTGGGCAGTAGGCGGGGGACACCCTGGACTGGTTGCCAGCCAATCGCAGGGCACATTCATAACTGTCCTTCACCTCCAAAATTTTAAATAAATACTGAAATAAATATTGTTGCATGCCTGACCGATGGAAGTGACCGCTCCCTCTGAAGAAGGCTTGACTTTGGTCGTTGAAAGGTGACGTTGGGAATGGGACACATTATTAGACATTTAGACATGTATACACAACAATGGCAACTTGCATAACTTAATTAGGGTCTTTAAATTCAATCTATCTTTCTTACCATGGCAATCTAATCAAATCTTTTTTTTTTTGAAAGGTGAAAAATGGGGTCCAAAACCCACTGGCCATCTCCATGCCTTCCTTTGTGTAATGTGCAAATCTGCGACCATAGCTGCAAAGATGAAATTATTAATGCATTTACAAAACATGCTGTCCCATACTTTTGCTAGATATTCAAAGATTATGACACCAGCACCCTTCAATCTCCAAATTGTCTAATAATAATTTGCACCACCACCTCCCCAGCTCGCAGGTATGATGTCATGCTGAAAAAACAAGAGTATATTAAATTGATTATACTGGACTCCAAACTAAAACATACCTCCATGACAAATAGCTGTCTTCTCATGAGTTTACAAATGTGCCACAATATATGCAAACACTCTCCTTTTGGTGCCCATCTTTATGGATAGTTCAATCAGCACTTTTGTTTTGTTTACAAATTAATCCTAAATCACAGTAAGTGTTTGTTTTTTTCTTCTTCAATTCTCTATGGCAGAGTGACTGCTCTGCCCTTTTTCCTCTTAGTATATAAAGGTTAAAATCTTCTGTCATCCCGTCTGTAAATTGACAATTATATATTCCCAGACCATACCAACATAAATTTAAAAAGCAAAAACTGGAGGCATACTTATATACGGATTTCTTAACGTTCATGTCACTACTGATTAAACTACGTTATTATTCAAATTCCACTATTAAATTTAGGTATTCATATTGTACAGTACACACATCTTGTTCCATAAAAAAAAAAAATGACGACAACGGGAAACCACGGACTGATGGCGCAGCGAGGGTGACATGGAAGAAAAACATTGCGTTCCTCCACTTCATTTTCTTTGAGGGAACGCACGCAACATTTTTAGCGTCCTATGTGCTACAATCATTCAATAAAATAAATATCCACTTACTTGCTGCTGGCGACTCGTCATTTTTCAAATTTTGTTTCCTACAACACGTAGAAGCCGCTCACTCCAGACGACACTGGACTACGACAGCAGCTGCGCTTTACGGCAAGCATAGGGCTTAGGGGCGTTCCGTTCCGTGGGCGTTCCGATCCGTAGGCGTTCCGTTCCCAGTCCGCGGTCTACAATCAGACCCTTCTCGGAAAAAGTGGCCCAGGAGTTTTGATGAACCAGCCCACACGTGTATTGTGGGGATCCAGCCAGCCTGGTGTGTTGCACTAACGTGAAGAATTTTTTTTTCTTCTTCTTTATTTTTACCATAATCCACTGTATGTTGAATATCACATGACTAAAACCGTAAAAGGTGTGTACGGGTTTCCTATGTATGCCGCAATATCTAACAAGATAACAGGTTAATGACTATATTGTTCTGCCCTTTTAGTGGTTGTAGAAGTGATTCAAAGTGTATGAAAACTCCATCCATCCATCCATCCATCCATCTTCTTCCGCTTATCCGTGGTCGGGTCGCGGGGGCAGCAGCTTTCGAAGGGAAACCCATACTTCCCTCTCCCCAGCCACTTCAACCAGCTCCTCCGGCGGGATCCCAAGTTGTTCCCAGGCCAGCCGAGAGGCATAGTCTCTCCAGCGTGTCCTGGATCGTCCCCAGGGCCTCCCGCCGGTGGGACATGCCCGGAACACCTCCCCAGGGAGGCGTCCAGGAGGCATCCGAACCAGATGCCCGAGCCACCTTAGCTGGCTCTTCTCAATGCGGAGGAGCAGCGGCTCGACTCTGAGTCCCTCCCGGATGAAAACTCATTATTTATTTATGTGTATGTATGTATGTGTCTATATATATATATATATATATATATATACATATATGTATGTGTGTGTGTGTGTGTGTATATATATATATATATATATATGTGTGTGTGTGTGTGTGTGTGTGTGTGTGTATATATATATATATATATATATATATATATATATATATATATATATATATATATATATATATATATATATATATATACATATACACACACACCCACACACACAAGTTAATAAAATTAATTTTAGATTCAGTAGGCAATTGAATTTCAGTGTCCTAAAAAAACAGCATTTCCCCCATACCAGAATGTTTTGACCCAACTTGTCATATGCCACCTAGAATCACCTGTCATTTAAAACATGCATGGCTACAAAATATTTGTTACCATGTCTTAAATATCTTGGTTTATGTTGTCTTGAGAATAAATGTTTTGTCAGTATCTTAATGTTGACGAAAATATGCAATTGTACAGCCCAGCCCCTAGCTCTAATGTAAATAATTCATTCAGTCATATTAATGTAATATTACTGAATGAATTATTATTGTTTTTTTTTTATTATTATTATTATTATTATTGTATTAATGTATTCTACAAATACATTAATAATGTAAAGTGAGCTCTAAGACAACTTAGACAAGAGCAAGTTGAATTCCAACGACACAGTACCATTAATGAGCAGGTTGACTACAGTAAACATCAGGTCATGCTTGATCCCACCCCACCCACCCCCCGCCGCCCACTAAAATTTAGGGAAACTAACTAACATGACAGGCCACAGGGTCACTCTGCACTAAGGGTGGGTGATATGGCCTAAAAAGGAGCCTATCCAAGCTGGCTTCGAGCAGTAGGCGGGGTACACCCTGAGCTGGTCGCCAGCCAATCGCAGGGCACAGAGAGACCAGCCATCCATGCTCACATTCACATCTAGGGACAATTCGGAGCGCCCAATTAACCTGCCGTGTGCATCTCTCTCTCTCCCTCCCCCTCCCTCCCTCTCCCTCCCTCTCTCTCCCTCCCCCCCGCCCCCCCCCCCCCCTCTCTCTCTCTCTCTCTCTCTCTCTCTCTCTCTCTCTCTCTCTCTCTCTCTCGTCGCACCGACGATATTTACTATTGGTTGTAGAGGAAAAAACAAAACAAAAAAATACACCTCTTCAGTATTATCCAACCACCGTCTTTTTTTCACCCCATGAGGAGTGCGTCTAATCAAGAGTACTACAGCCTATAGCAATGAACATTTGCTCACTTTAACGCCAAACAAGACGACTGTTTCCTTGTGTTCCTCCTCGCGTGTCTTAGCTGTGGATCCTCTTAACTTTCATGCCATCAGTTTTCAATGATGCTCCATTAACAAATCATTTGCATTAAATGTATGGAATACTTGGTCTAATATTGAGCCATATTAAATGTGTTTTCCACCGGGCCGACCTCGCGACGTGCTACTGGAACCTGCCTCAGTGTCTTTGGGCCCCTTTCCTTCACTAAAAAGCATTTGGCTGTATTTTAATCTAGCATTGTTATTTTCTTCCATCTTATTTTTTCGGCTGCACTCAATTCCTTCTCAACTGCATTTTTTCTTTGACAATTGTCTCTTTTCTCCCTCGCTATATCTTGCTATAGTAACAAGCTCTTACAACTTATGGGCCGGGGGGCTGGTGCGCTCCTGTGGGCTGAGGCGCTTGCACGCTCATTTGTAGTTAATTTACTGCTGCAGTGCTGCTTATTATTGGTCACAAAGCGACAATCCGACGAAGCATACAGGTCAGTTGGCCAGCATTGTTCTGAGTTTGTGTTTGCAATGACTTGGGCGAGTCACTCCGCCAGGCGCCAGCAGTGCGATGTCCGCCACTTGTGAGGAGGACATCGCACTACTGTTAAGCGCGGCTGCACGCTGTTTTGGCTTTGTGTTGAGTCGGCCTGTATTTTTAGAATAGTGGGCTGACTGTACATATATTATCTTAAATGATGTGTATTGTACAACACGAGGGGTGAAAAAAATAAATAAAAAATCTTTTTTTTTTGTTTGTTTGTTTTTGTTTTTTTGTGGCCCGGCTCACCGGGCCTCCGGACCGGCGGCCCACCGGGGATTTCCCCGGTACCCCCGTAGGTCAATCTGCCCCTGCTCCTCACTGTCTTCAGTCTGGTTCACCCCGGGTTTTCACCGGATGCGGTTGCGGTGCGGTGCGTCTTGACTGCGTGCTCCGGACGGGTAAATTTTTTTGTCAATCCACACCGGCTCCGCACAGCTGCGGTCCGGCAGCTCCGTCGCCGCCCACTTCCCAACGTGTCTCGCGGGACCGCGCGCGCGCGATCATGTGGCATTTCACAACGACAAACATACAGAAAGTCTGTGCTCAACAGAGAAGCAGAAAGAGAGGTGGACTTCTTTTGATTTAACCTTTTCTTCTTCTTCTGCTATGAGATTCCATGCAGCATCCTTTTTTTGGTTGTCCTTATAAAAAGGATGTGCCGTGTCATATATTATTTTGTGGTTTTCCACCTCCAATATAAACCTCTCCTCGTCCATGTTCGCTGGTGTCTAAACCGTGAATGAGCACATGGCCCGGCGACGCCCACGTCACGTTTTGCTGAAAAGCTTGCGAAATAGGAGCTGGCGAGTGTTTTATTCTGAAAGGTAACCGGAAATTTATTTTGAAACTGCATCGGTCTTCCTGTCCTGCTCGATGTGTTTTGTGCTAGCTTGCCATTTGCCGGAGGCCTACCGCTGCGGCGTCCGGCAAAAATAGAAAATAGGTCTATCCTTGCGGAAGGCCTGCGGCATGCCGCAGCTGAGACGCAGTCAACACGCAACGCACCCGCAAGCGGTGTAAACTGCACCATTCGAATGAATGGAATCTCATTGCTTGCGTCGCCGGACCGCACCGCAACCGCACCGCAACCGCATCCGGTGAAAACCCGGGGTTAGAATCACTGCCGGCAGCCGAAAGAATGATCTCATCTCTGTTTGAACTATTAGAGCATCCGTCGGCCGCGCACAAGTTCACCATAGCATTGGTAGCTGATTTATCAACTGTTTGACCTATTTTCTAGCTCACACTGATTGTTTTCTAATTCACTCGCATTGACGCGCTGACTATCACCGCTCGGGGCGCACTAACGTGACATCACACTGGAAGGGTCTATAGAAGTCAAGAAGCAAATGATAGCAGCTAACAGCTATAAATTAGCCTAGCACAAATTGAAAGCCTACCACAATCTTTCACAATACAAGGAGTTTGTAAATGTTTAAATTCACATGTTTTGAACAAAACAGATGGCAGTTTTGTCCCAACACAATGCTGGCAAGCGAGTTAGCATCTGGTCATGTAGCATCATATCAAATCTGCACTGACTCAAGTGTTCCCAGTCAGTTAGTGCACTTCAAATCATATTTCCTTTGGACTATTCTATGCTTTCTTGAACTCATTACCCACTGCGGCAGCACTGTTGAAATGTTTGTGAACACTTTTAATGTATCCCTGCTGGTCCTATTAAGACTTTTTGCAACCTAGCGCGACTCCTCTATGGAGCTGAAGTGGAAAGTCAGCCTGCCAGATTCATGACAGGCCCGAACGCCATTAAAACGCTGCGGTAGTATAGCTCCAGAAGGCTAAAACGGTTGCGAAAACATGCAAACAAGTGATGGACTTTAAAAAGTGATGTCACTACTCTACTCACAAAGTCACTTCAAACATATCTGTCTAGATTTCACAGGCTGGAAACATCATGTTACCTCACATGTCCACAAAAAACCCAAGTGTGTTTATATTCCAGTAGGAGACGTGGTACTTACTGTGGTCATACCTCCTGTGAAAATCCCAGAGTGCCATCAATGTCACTGGGATTGTGTTATACAAGACACAGAGCAAAGAAAAACCTGTTTAGACAGCACAATGCCCCCTTTTTGTTTCGAATGAAAACATAAGCTGAGTGGGAGCTTCTTGTTCACAAATACATATCTCCATTGAAGAATTATGACATTAATGTTCAGTCCATCCTTGTTTGTTTCAAGGCACATACTGTATTTAAAAAAATCACAGCACACCACTTAGCACAAAAAAGTGGATAAACAGGTTAATGATGTAGGCTCCTGTCTGTCATCTTGTGGAAGAGCATTTGATAGTTTTACCTGTTGGTTGGCATCGTTGTATGATCAAAAACAGTTTTTCATTAGACAATTTTTGTCAAAATGTTGGACATAGGCTAATTTCCCACAGCACACTGGTTTGGGAATCACTGTTGTATCACATAACACATCTTATGTTTTCCTCTAGTACCAAATATCACTTTTTACATATAGGTGTCTTCTCTCAAAAGAAACCCCACAATGTGACGTAACTAATTTTGGACCTATTATTTTTCTTTTTCTTTGAAGCGAGGGACATTTTCAACTCCTCCACAATGTTTTTAATTTGATTTTAAAAACAATTGACAGTTGGTATCCATGTATGTTTATTTCCCATTACGTCAATGTGTTGTTCATTTTAGAAATCGTTCTTTTAAATTGGGCTATAATTGTAATAATTTACAATTTTTCCATGTTGTTGAGGGTAAAATTAAAAGCAGTTCTCAAAGATAAGCCGGCCTTCCAATAAATGCACTTCACAAATGCAAGTTTCGGAGAGTTAGCAGGTCCATTCAAAATTTCCAGGGGAACTATTTATTTATTTATTTATTTATTTATTTATTTATTGTGTTGCTATTATTACAAGGGGTGAACATTTACGACGCCAACAAATGTTAATGTCACGTCAGGATTTATTGAAGGTCGCAGCATTCACCAACATTTTTTATTTTTTTTCCTGTTGCAAGGAAATTTTGAAAAGGAAAAAAATGCAAAAAAAATAAAAAAAGATAGCGAAAGGAATATTCACTCAACTTTGGTGATTGATATGGGCATTATTTTATAAAGTAGGACCTGTTTACAGAAAGATATGGAACTAAACGTTATAGATCACGACTACTGTTTTCATTTCAATTACCTTGTCAAGGAATAGCCTGGCCAAAATCACAAGTTTCAAAGTAGTAGTAGGCTACTACTGGACGATTAGCTATATATTAAAACAAATAAAAAATAGTGAGTCATTTCATTACCTTTGCTACAAGCTCCCCGTGCAGTAAATTTAAAATTGGCCTGAGGTAAAACAATGTTTTCTCGCTGTGTAAAATAAGAGGTTTAGAAATAGATTCTTGGAAAAGGATGTTGTGGCTAGAGAGAAAAATGCTTGAGGATGTTCAGTAGCAAGAAAAACAAAACAAACGAAAATGATTTACTGTCATTTGTTACTCTTGGCCAACTAGGAGATCCTAAATGGAATATTTGGGCTGTGAGTACTTAAATCTTTAGGTCGAGATGTGATCAGTTTATTAGTACTTCCGTTACACATATGGAGGGCAGCACGGTGAGCTAGTGGTTAGCGCATCTGCCTCACAGTGGAGTCTGCAGATTGAATCTTTAGGTCGAGATGTGATCAGTTTATTTGTACTTCCGTTACACATATGGAGGGCAGCACGGTGAGCTAGTGGTTAGCGCATCTGCCTCACAGTGGAGTCTGCAGATTGTGTGGGGTTTCTCTGGGTCCACCGGCTTCCTCCCACATTCCAAGAAATGCGTGTTAGGGTCAATTAAGACTAGGGCTGCACAATATATCGAAAAAATATCGATATCGCGATAATGGCCCTTGCAATATGCATATCGCAAAGGCACGCAATAAGTTTTATATGGAATTTTATGCTTTTTATATGAATTTGACCAGTCAGATGCTAACTAAAATGTGCATCGCCATTCAATAGTTGAAAATTATCAAGACATAATTACAATTAATTAACTAAGATGACATGAAGGTTACTTATTTTGCCCCATGAAAAATGTTTTTCTTTCATTAGGTAATAAAAATGTAATTTCCTTAGGTAAATGTTAAATATCGCAATAATATCGATATCGCTATGTTCAGCAAGTATATCGCATATCGCATGTTTTTCCAATATCACGCAGCCCTAATTAAGACTCTAATTTGTCCATAGGTATGAATGTCAGTGTGGTTGTCTATAAACTACTGTATGTGGTTTGTGACCAGTCCAGTGTGTATCGTGTCTAAAATCAACTGAGATAAGGCACAAATTCATGCATGACTGAAATTCTAAATTTAAGCACAGACCACAGACATTGTGTCAGTGATTTGACATTTAGGAAAACTATGCCATGCTCTTAAAGGTCAGATTTCACACATTTCCATGTTCATCTTGAAACCTTTAGAACACACTTACAAAGCATAATTTTCATTACAAAATGGTTATATTGTAGCTGTAAACTTTACAGTGTAAAGCAGTTTTAATCACTAAATACAAGTCAGAATGCGTCCTCGAAGATTTGAATCTAGCGTCCTGGCGTCTTTGGGTGTTTCCGGAGCCGTGACGTCATAGACGACAAAGTCGCCGCAGCAGCTTTCGTTTGTATGTGTGGGTTCGCTCCTCCGCCTGGGAGACACCATGTGGCTTGTATGAAGTAAGCTTGTGTGTGAGTGTATGAGTCAGTGGTTAAATTAAAAAAATAAATAAAAATGCGTTCGGTTGTATGCGCTTGTGTTGAGTTGTTTTCCAGTCCAACGACGGTTTATCGCGTCACATTTGGTTGCACTAATGGTCAGGGGAGTGAAAAGAGCTTCTTTAGCTTTCCAAAGGGGAAAAAAAACTATGTGACCAGTGGATATGAAAAGTCAATCGGTAAGGAAGAAAACATGGTGAGTTATGCTCGCCAACCAAGCACTCAAGCTTTGTGCTGATCATTTTGAGGATTTAGTGCTACCTTTGTTGTTTCGTACTGTGCATCCGATATTTTCTTTTTACGAATGGAAAATGCAGCTAAAGGTTGTCGCCACGTTAACTTGTCATGAACAGCCGACGCATTACTATTATTCCCATTAGCACAACGTAGCCGCCTGTTGACGTCTTTCACGCTTTAGTGCTACAGAATGTTGAGGTTGCTTGAGCAAATACATACAGAACAGAAACAGAAGTGCACAAACATACCGGTCTATATTTCCGATCCGCTCTGCTGTATGGTGGCTTCCTCCGTGACACTTTCCACATCTTCCTCATCGTCATTGAGAAAGTCCGACGTCCTAATCGTCTCAAACACATCGGGCTGGACAACGCTGTATTCTGTCGTCCCTTCTGTTTCTCAAAATCATCTTCCTCCTCGGATTCCAAAAGTTTGGTCGCCATTGATTGAATGTGTAGCATCCAAGAAACAGTGGACTGTGCACTGTAATATGCGGAGGCCGAGTTGCCATAGACCACGCAGCGGGACAGCAAAAAAACCAAAAACCAAAACAAAAAAAAACAAAAAAAATAGGAAGAGCAATTGAAAACCACTAGTAAACATTTATTCTAAAGAAACAAAAGGAAAAGAAAAGATGTGGGCTCGAGGCCACCGCGTGTTACACGTCCCGTTCATGGCATACAAAACAAAACATTCCTTGCCAAAGAAGGAAAAGGAAACTCCTACACAGAAAAGGAGCGCCACTTTTTGGCGCGGCACCACACTGCCGATTGTTACAGCAATGTTTATTATTTATTTATTTTATTTATTTTATTTATTTTATTTATTTTATTTATTTTCATTTTTTATTATCAAGACTCTGGACACCAGCTTGACCAGTTTTATTGACAATTGGAAGGGTGAAACTAACAAATACAAAGCAAATGTGTACAATTATATGAAATAAATGAGCTGATAAATTTACATTATCAGATAATTGTAGCATTAATTACCAAATGTGAAAATAAACTAACAGTCTAATTTACTATATGTGCTGTAACAATCGGCAGTGTGGTGCCGCGCCACAAGGTGGCGCCTCTTTTCTTTGTGTGGAAGTAGTTTCCTTTTTCCTTCTTTGGCGAGGAATGTTTTGTTTTGTATGCCATGAACGGGATGTATAACACACGCGGTGGCGTCGAGCCCACACCTTTTCTTTTCCTTTTGTTTCTTTAGAATAAATGTTTACTAGTGGTTTTCAATTGCTCTCCCTTTTTTTTTTTTTTTTTTTTTTTTTTTTTTTTTGCTGTCCCGTCCATGGCAACTCGGCCTCCGCGTATTAAAGTGCGCAGTCCACTGTTTCTTGGATGCTACACATTCAGTCAATGGCGGAGAAAGGGCTAGCGCATTTAGCGGCAGCGGCAGCTGTCGTGGCATCGGTGACGTCACTTCCGTTTATGCCGCGGCACCAGCGACTTCACTTCCGCGTATGCCGCGGCATCACGTACTTCACTTCCGCTTATGCCGCGGCGTCGGTGGCTGCCGTTGCCTTTCCTCTTTCCCTCGGGACATGTCGCGACTCCATTCGACTTGGTGTCGCTGCCATTACTCATTGTATGCATTTATAAATGGATTACAAGGCTTTTTGTGTGTGTTTGTTTTGTTTATTCACTACTAAACACTCCACTTCCTTATTTTCAATGTTTTTTTTTTTAATTATTATTATTTATTTAAGTGCTCTGTTAATTAAGTTGAATTAAGGTATTTGCACTATTTAAAAAAAAAAAAAAAGAAGAACTTTGGCATCCAAATATGGTCCTATTCCTGTCGGCCATTGTGGCATCTGGTGAGCTGTGTCACAATGGCGGACGAGCCGCAGCCGCCATTGTGGCATCTGGGCCACTGATCTGTATGTAATACTGGATAGCTGACAGCTCTGTGGCTTAAACGGCTTGCACCGGCGTAAAATCCAGTATTACATGCAGCTCAGGATATTTAGCTGTGTCACAATGGCGGACTAGCGGCCATTGTGGCATCTCCCTGGCACCGTTCCAAATATGGACCGGTGCACGGAAGTGATTGCTAATGACGGAGTGCAAATACCTTAATTCAACTTAATTAACAGAGCACTTAAATAAATAATAATTATTAAAAAAAACAAACATCGAAAATAAGGAAGTGGAGTGTTTAGTAAAGTGACTAAACAAAACAAACACACACAAAAAGCCTCGTAATCCATTTATAAATGCATACAACGAGTAATGTCAGCGACACCAAGTCGAATGGAGTCGCGACATGTCCCGAGGGAAAGAGGAAAGGCAACGGCAGCCACCGATGCCGCGGCATAAGCGGAAGTGACGTACGTGATGCCGCGGCATACGCGGAAGTGCAGTCGCTGGTGCCGCGGCATAAACGGAAGTGACGTCACCGATGCCACGACAGCTGCCGCTGCCGCCAAATGCGCTAGCTCTCACTGCAATGGCGACCAAACTTTTGGAATCCGAGGAGGAAGATGATTTCGAGACAGAAGGGACGACAGAATACAGCGTTGTCCAGCCCGACGTGTTTGAGCCGACGTCGGAATTTCTCAATGACGATGACGAAGATGTGGAAAGTGTCACGCAGGAAGCCACAATACAGCAGAGCGGATTGGAAATATAAACCGGTATGTTTGTGCACTTCTGTTTCTGTTCGGTATGTATTTGATCAAGCAACCTCAACTTTCTGTAGCACTAAAGCGTGAAAGACTCAACAGGCTGCTACGTTGTGCTAATGGGAATAATAGTAATGCGTCGGCTGTTCATGACAAGTTAACGTGGCGACAACCTTTTAGCTGCATTTTCCATTCATAAAAAAATATCGGATGCACAGTACGAGACAACAACGTTTTCGGTCCGTGTACATTTCGGCCATTCGTTTTTCCTTCTGAAGCAAGGACACGGAAAACGGGAAACAAACCGATTTCCGTTTTTTGTTTTGATGTATATGAACAAATAACGGGAAACGAGTCATCTCCCGTTTTTGTTGAATTAAAAATGAAAATGAAAAACGGGAAACGGGCCCTTATCCAATGTTCTATTATGTGTTTATTTAGCAGAAATCGGGAAATGAAATGTGGCCGTAAACCGTTTTTCGCATGCTGGTTTCTCCTTGACCCGGAAGCCGTTCATCTTTTGTGGCGCGTCACTGCTGCTGCTGCTGCAGTAGCAGCTTGCTGCCTCCTAGTGTCTAATTCGAGGTCCCTGTTGGCGCCTATTCTTCGGGACTTCCAAACATGGCTTTAGATGGCTCTCACAACTTGATAGTGGAAATGAAAAATAGCGGCATGACATCTAGTGAAATCGCTACACATCTGCGTAGCCAATTTGGCCCTATAAGAGGACTTTCGGAGAGAAATGTCCGAAGGTGGCTCTCAGATCATTGTCTGTCAGAGGCTTCGAAATAGACACTAGGGGGCAGCAAGCTTCCACTGCAGCAGCAGCTTGTGACGTGCTGCAAAAGATGAACGGCTTCCGGTCAAGGAGAAACCAGCTTGCAAAACACGGTTTATGGCCACATTTCATTTCCCGATTTGTGCTAAATAAACACATAATAGAATATCGGATAAGGCTCATTTCCCGTTTTTCATTTTCATTTTTATTTCAACAAAAACAGGAGACGACTCGTTTCCCGTTATTTGTTCATATAAATCAAAACAAAAAAATAGAAATCGGTTTGTTTCCCGTTTTCCATGTACTTGCTTCAGAAGGAAAAACGAATGGCCGAAAAGTACATGGACCGTTTTCTTCCTTGCCGATTGACTTTTCATATCCACTGGTCACGTTGTTTTGTTTTGTTTTTTTCACCCTTTGAAAAGCTAAAGAAGCTCCCGTCACTCCCTTGACCATTAGTGCAACCAAATGTGACACGATAAACGTTGAACTGGAAAACAACTCAACACAAGCGCATACAACCAAACGCATTTTTTTAACCACTCACATGCACACACTCACTTCATGTAAGCCACATGGGGTCTCCCAGGCACAGGAGCGAACCCGCGACAACCGGCACCGAAGGCACTGTGT